>NC_142609.1:32755371-33055371 GCF_041222555.1 Hakea prostrata
GAACAACAATTGAACAAGACAAGGTGCACATTGGGATTTTGGGTGGGCACTTTGCCACCATTAGCTTTGGATGGACTGATTATATTCAATTTTTGGAGCGAGATACACTGCATTCATAAGGCCTTAGACCAGCACAACTTGATCCAGTGCCATGTTGATGAAGAACATCCGTACCATGCAAGATGCTTTTTTCTCACTCCCTTATACTCAAAAACTCAACTTGGCCTATTAACCTAGTCTATTAGGAGATCTCAGCAAGATATCTCAATTTTTTCATAGACCGAAACTTGAAATAGGAGATCGAGGTTTTGCAAAAAAATAGATATCTCACTCTCCGAGCTGCTTGCCATATCTCTCATTACCGTATACCTAACCCCTGGGTCTCACGAGATATCTCTCGCTAGAACTCTCAATTTGCAGATTTCTTACGGATTTCAGCTAGATTTTCACTTGCAACTACTCTTAGCATATCTCACAACATCAAAGGAAAATCAATCATTCTTTGCTTTTCTTATAAACTTATGAGTGAATGACTTATATAAAACTACTAACACTTGTATAATTTTATTATTATATTCCCTCAAAAGTCTAGGATTGTGATACTCATATGGATGGAATTTTAATGACGTTTAAGTTATTTAATGTATTCGATACCCTTGCTTTCATTTATATGCCTTAAAGGTTCTACATTGCATGTTGTATAACCTTACATTTCCTAATCCTACAGCATTTTGATTCTCACACTATGGGTAGATTTGAAAATCATACTAAGGGTTATTTTTTACAAATCCAAGGCCACGGGAGTGTTCAAAAGGCCTTTAAAAGGCTAAATAACAAGTTTACGCCCAACCGGGACCCTAAGACCCACTAAGTTAATGCCAAAAAAATCACACATCTCGGCCGAGATCTCATTTTTTTAGGGTGGCGAGATCTCGCTCTCGGCGAGATCTTCTACCATTCACCGGCTCCAATATGTGTAGACTAAGGAAATTAAAGGGTGTGTCCTTGACTCCTTGGCCCCTTTTGTGATCCCAAACTTCGGAAAATGGTTAATTAGGATCGCTAGCAAAGCAGAGGAGGAAAGATTAAGTGATACATGGAATGACATACCACCTTAGCTCTAATTGTATTTCCTGTTTCAGTAATGAAATGTTTTCTTTCATCAAAAAAAATGTCAAAGAATAAAGCTAAGGGTTTTGGATGTATCCAAAAATTGAAATAACCATTCAGCCTAAGCCCCAACAATAAGCACATATTCTCATTACAAAGCATCAGGGCTTTGATTCATCTGTTTTGTGCCATCACTTGCATAAGCATATTATTTATAACATTAGCAATAAAATTATTAATGAAAACTCTAATTTAGCTAAGGAAATAAAACCGGTTGTTAAATAACCATGACAAAGGAAATCCAATTCTATAAACACTGCTATTTACCTGGCTATTTCATAATTAATACAGTATCAAAAAGGATGCTATGAGAATAACAACCATTTTCAAATAAAAGCTATTCTGTAAAGAACTTGAAAAACATTGTGCAACAGATGAACCAGAAAGACAAGCAAAAGTCTAGAGGAAGAAGAGATTAAAAAAAATTAAAAAAAAAAGAAAGAAAGAATGAAACCAGAAAACAATAAAAAGGGCATGCAAGGAATACAAACAACACAGCAGAGGCCCTCCTTACCCAAATCAATTCCCACTCTTCCAAGCCCACCACCAACATCCTAAATCCCAACCCTATCAACATTTTTAACCTTTGCCCCTCACCCATCAGCCCCTCAGCCCATAGCCCATACTTCAAATCCACCCTTCCACCTCACCTGTCGTGGATCCCCCATCTAACCATTACACCCTCAACTATACCCCTAGCCACAGTACCCTTCCAGAGCCTTTATCCCCTACCTCTAACTCATCCATTGACCCTGATATCTTTGAAACCCCCTCAACCCTTAACTCCCCCTGTGTGAGAACCCCCTTCTTCTCCCCCCCCCCTCCCCCTCCCCCATCCCCAATTGCGAAATTGTTGCCCCCCACCCCGATGTTTATAATGTTTGACTTCTTCATTTGGAATGTCGGGGGGCTCAACACCCTTGCAAAACAAGCTGATGTTAGAAACACCATCAAAATAGCTAAAGTTTCCTTTTGTGCCCTTCTTGAGACTCATGTCCAAATGAGACTCATGTCCAAAATGGATAATGCCCATCAAATTGTTCGGTCTATTGCCCACTCTTGGTCTTTTATCTCAAACTCTTATCCCTCTATCAATGGTCCTATCTAGATTCTTTGGGAGCCCCTCGAGATTCCAAATCTCCCTTCTTAGGTTGTTTCCTCGGCTCATGCATCTTAGTATCCTAGATAACCTCTCTACTTCATTTCTCCTCTCTCGTCATCTACGGTTTCAACCGTGTTGCCGATACGCTCCCCCCTGCGGGATGATATCAAAGCCATCTCCTCTTGCCTCCCCCGATATCCCTAGGGTATTGGAGGGGATTTAACATCGTTAGATTCTCCCATGAGTGAATTGGTGGCTCTTCTCCTGATCTTGTTGCGATGGATGATTTCAATGTTTGCATTGATGACTCGGGTATTGCCGACCTCCAGTGGTCGGGCCATCCCCCCTTATTTGGCATAATCACCGCTCTGGTTCGGCTAGAATCGCCTCCAAGCTGGATCACTTCCTCGCGAATCCTGCTTTGTTCTCTCCCTTCCCATGCTTCTTTCTCCTAATCCCAGCCTCTCCGATCACTCTCCTTGCTTTGTCCAACTTTCGCCTCCCAACTCCTTTGGCCCGAAGCCGTTCAAATTCTTTGACACATGGACCTTGGATTCTTCTTTCCTCCCCACTGTTCACAAAGTTTGGTCTAAACCAGTCCACTACTACTCTCTCCCTATAATCGCCTTTGCTTGCAAGCTTCGCAACACTAAGGAAGCCCTTCGATCCTAGAACTCCTCCTCCTTTGACAATATCAATTCCAGGACCTCCTCTTGTAGATCAAATCTTCAGATCACTCAAAACCTCCTCCAAAATGACCAACTTCGCCCCGGCCAAGAATGAGAGATCCTTCCCCTCTAAGCTTTCCTCTCTCCTTTCCTCTCTCCTTTCCTCTAAAGAAAGCTTCCTCCATGAAAGCGAGAATCAAATGGTTGGAGCGGCAAACTCAAATTTTGCCTTCTTCCACCGATCTCTCAAGGCCCGAAATAACTTCAACTCCATTCCCTCCCTCATCACTAATAATGGTACTTGCATTTCCGATCCCGCTAGTATCAAGGCCCGAGATTGTCTCCTTCTTCTCCAATCTTTTGTCTCCTCCCTCTATCTCGCCCCGCTCCCCCTTCCCCCAACCTCATCAACAAAGTCATCGATCCTTCTCTCATCTCATCTCTCAGCTCTATCCCTTCTTGCCATCCGTTCCCATAAGCCCAACAAGGCCCCGGGTCTTGATGGTTTCAATATAGGCTTCTTCCTTGCCTCTTGGGATTTCATTGAGAGCGATCTTGTTCACGCCATCCGCAGCTTCTTCTTCAACCCTTCCTAGCTCTCATCCATCAATCAAACCTTCCTCTGTCTCATTCCCAAAAAGCAAGGAGCCTCGTCCCTCTCTGATTTCCGCCCCATCTCTCTCTGTAACCTCATCTACAAATTCATCTCTAAGGTCCTTACGAATAGGCTCAAAAAGGCTCTCCCTCCCTTGTTAGCTCTAATCAATCCGCCTTCATCTCGGGCCACAGTATTGTGGATAACATTCTTCTTTGAGTGGAGATCGTTCGCGGCTTCAATAGATCTGACCACTCCCGGCTACTCTCCTTAATGTTGATCTCCATACAGCCTTCGATTCCATTCGTTGGGATTCATGAGCGATGTCCTCTCCTCCATGGTTTTTCTGGCCCCCTTCATCCACTGGATCAATTCCTGTATCACCACTCCTCAATTCTCCATCTTAGCCAATGGATCCTTGGCTAGCTTCTTCCCTTCCTACGTAGGCATCCGCCAAGGTTGTCCCCTCTCTCCCTATCTTTTCTCTTTAGCCTTGGAGGTCCTATCCCGTATCCTTCAAACGAATATCGATCATTTCCTCATTTCCCCCATTCCCAAGTGCAAATCCATAAATCTTACCCATCTTGCTTTTGCTAGCGATCTCATGATCTTCTCTAAAGTGGACCACCTTTCAATATCCTCCATCCTCTCAACCCTCTCACAATTTGAATCCCTTTCTGGCCTTTGAGTCAATCTCGGCAAATCCACCATCTTCCTCTTCCGTATCCCTGAGCACCTTCAAGCCTCTCTTCTCCAGCTCTCAGATTTCTCGCCCGACACCTTTCCCGTGGTATCTTGGCCTCCTGCTCATTCCTAGTCGACTCACCCGTCACCACTGCCTTCCAACGCTTGACAACATCCGCAAGAAATTGCAACTTTGGAAGAGTAAGTCCTCCTATCTCTATTGGTGCGGAGTCTTCTCCATTCCCAAATCCACCATCCATGCGATGGAATATTTATTTTATGCCTTCCTTTGGAAAGGGCAGGAAGCCTCGCGCTTCATTCACCCGGTCAGTTGGTCCTCCATCTGTCGCTCTACCTCCAAAGGTGGCCTTGGCATCCGCTGGATCACCGATGTCAACTCAGCCTGCCTTCTCAAACTCATCTAGAAAATTGCCTCAAAACATGACTCTATTTGGCTTAGATGGGTCTACTCCTTTATTCTCCAGTCGAACTCCCTCTCGGACTATTTATATGCCCTTCAACCCTTCATGGGTTTGGAGGAAAATTCTCTGCTTCACCCCCGAGCCATCTTGGCTACTTCTACCGCATCTCTTCTGGTTCCTCCACTTCCTTTTGGCTTGACCCATGGCATCCAATGGGCATTCTCTTTAACCACTTTGGCCCCCCTTACTATCTATAACACTCGTATCCCCAAATCCACCCCCTTGGCAGCCTTCATCTCTAATGGATCCTGGATCCCTGCTCCCTGCCCATTCTCACACAAGTTTGGGAATCTCTCCCCACTCTATCTAACTCCCCTTGCAACATTACCATTGGGCTCCCCTCCCATGCCAAAACCTTCTCCACCTCATCGGCCTGGAACCTTCTCAGATCCCACAGCCCCAAACCCCCTGGCCCCCTTTGGTTTGGTTCAAAAGTCACATTCCTCGTCACTCCCTAACCCTCTGGAGAGCCCTTAACCTTGCCCTTCCCACCCAATCCTTCCTTATTGGCCGCCATATCCTCGTTAACCCCAACTGTATCCTCTGTTGGTCTAGTTTGGAGAACCTTAAGCACATTTTCTTTTCATGCCCTTTCTCCAGATCTACCTAGGGAAAAACCATTTCCTCCATTTGGCCCTGCTTGAGGCGTTCCTATGGGTTTGGGCGAGATTGGTCTTGGATTTTGAGAAACTTTTCAGGTTCTTCCATCTGCGATCAGATCGGTAAGCTAGTGTTTTGTGCCTTAATCCACCACCTTTGGTGGGAGCGCAATCTTCAGAGATGGACCTCCAAATCTCGCTCTATAGACAGGATTTGGAATGCCATCTCTTTTTATGTTTCTTCTAGATTGTTAGCTATTCCCCACTCCTGTTGATGATACCCCAAGGAACGGGGCTTATTTGTTATCTATAGGGGTCTTAGTTACGCTTTTCGATCTTCTTCTTAAAAACCTTGTTCTCTTGCTTTCGTTTCTTAAATATAATTATTTATTCATCCAAAATAAAAACAATACAGCAGAGGAGCAGCAATATATTATTCAGAAAATATAACCTAAGTTAGCACAAAGAATGATTTGCAATGAATAAATGGAAAAGAAAATGAGCAAGCAGGGAATACAAATAAAACAACGCATGAGCTACAATATATAATTTGGAACAGTTCGCAAAATAATGCTCACCAATCTCCTTCCAACAGCCTGCAAGTTCAGGATATGATCTGCAATGCAAAATTTTATTTAAGCCATCCTCACCCAATCCGTGCTCCTAGTAAGACAACAAGAATTCAATTATCAGTATCCTGCAGACTCATTATAAATGTAGTGAACTAACCACACAAACATAAATAGGAAAGACAATTCCTGTCTTGTCTAGCTCTATCAGTTTAAGCACTAGAAAGTCCAAAAATAGTCCAAAGGTCTCATGGATGAACACAAAATGTAAAGAACATCCAAAAAAAACTAACACCGACCAAATCAAGTCTAATAACTATGACATCTACATGGCATATGATTTGCACCTGCACATGTTATTGTCATAGTTCAAACACTAAAATCTCGGTAGTTTTGAAGTCACTGACACAAAATAGTATCCAAATATAAGATTGGCATTGTTTTGACTGAATATCATATTGTTTGTACCATCTCACCAAATAACACAAACCAAGTAACAAATATACCTCATTTTGTGACTTATGATCAAAAGCCAACCAGAACTTGTTGGTTTTGCGGTTTGAAGCTGGAAAAAAAGAAAGGGGTGCTGGACCTTGGATTTTTTTTTTTTAATGCCACTCCTCCAAAATTCCAAATAACCGGAATACACTTCTGGAGGTTGCCATATCACTTCAAGAGATCAACAGGTGATTATTGAGAAAGATTTGGCCACATTCAATTTCAGGTGAAAAACTTCTTCCCAAAAAGTATTTACACTTGTTGCATGGAGGTAGAGTGGTAGACATTTTATGTCAGACACCAGAGATCAATAATAATAATCATGGCATTTTTTCTGTAATATACGTAACTTTTATTTCCTGGTCCAGAAAACTGATTTCCCTATAATAAAATTAAGAAGAAAAAAAATTAGACTTATATGTACCAGGTGATGCTCAAGTAGTCACGTATATATAGTGTCAAAAATTATTTTTCTGCAACTAACTTAGTAGTTTCTAAATACAATATTATGAAATATATTTGAAATTTTCCAGAAAAAACGTGGGCAGAAATAAAGAAAAAAAATTTTAGGTTTCTGACTTCAGTGTATTTTGAATAGCATTAGGACTTCAAATGTTGTACCATGTCTGATCTTCTCATATTAGGCCAACCTTTTATGGAAAGAAAATTCTGAAATTAATTTTCATTATTAGAAAAATATTACAGTTAATGGGAAACTTAAAAAAAAATACATAGTTGATGGGGTTTTTTTCCTGCTTTTCATCTTCTTCTTTTCTTTTTTTTTTTTTTTTTTTTATGAGAGTGGGGGGGGGGGACAATAGGGAGATGAGACAATGTGATGCAGACCTAAAGACCTACGTCAGCAAGAAGTCCTAGAACAAGCTGCTGGCCCAAGTAATTCTACCAAATAGTGGTACTAATAGACAAATAGTAGTTGTTACTTTATTTTGTCCTTGTCTTTATTTGATATTTCGGTCTGACCTTGGTTCAAGCTGGTTCAACTGGTTCATTTTGTTTTAATTCTTGGTCCAATTTAAGCAAAGGTACTACTACCATCAGCTTACTGCAAGAACAAAAGATTACTGCGTATAGTAACAGAAATATCAAGAACTACAAATGGATTACAAGCCAGTTACGAGAAGTTGGATGAATATGGTACCCAAATGGATTTACTATTTCATATAAATAAGTTGTTCTATTTATAAATAGATTTACCTCTATGTAGTTTGAAACAGCAGTTTTGATCATCTCATCCTCTTCTTTCGAGAACCGTTTGCCCTGTATCAAATCCCCTTTTTTATCCTCCTCCACTAAATCGGTGGCATCATCGGTTATAGGGAAGACCTCTACATGACCTGAAAACCTTACTTTCTTTGACGGCACTGGCATCTTAGAATCTCGGGAACGATTACCACCTTTTGATCTCCTTTTCCTTTTGAGATCACCCTTATCAGTCTCTTCTACCAAAACATCATTGACTGACTGGGCCTTCTTCCTTCTGTTCTGGTCATCATTTTTCTCTACCTCCACAGCAAATGCGTTCTTATTACACACTATTTGCTTCTTATTATGTGAAATCACATGATCTTGACTCTCGGCACCACCTTCTCTAACACATTCTGTACCTTCCAAATTATCTCTACCAATTGTGGCCCCTCCACTGCCCATCTTGAGCACTTCATCAGAGCTTTTCATTTTCAAGAATTTGGAGCCACCATCATCCTTGTCCATTTTTTTGTAAGTCTCCTGCTTCTTCTTCTTCTTCTTTTTCTTCTTTTTCTCAATCTGTTGACCCCTTTCAACTTCTGTGCAGTCTGAACCCTCTTCTTTGCCAGCACTTCTACAACAACTCACCACATTATCTTTTAGCATTTCACTATCATTAACCAGCATGGAACCATTCTTTTCTTTATGTCTGTTCTTGCCATCCTTTTTCATCTTCTTGCTCTCATTTTTTATTGGTCCCATCTGTGTTTTACTAACAGAGACAGCTTCATTTTCATGAATCACCATACTACCCACCTTCTTTTCTGTATTTACAGGATAATATTCATTAGGATGCTCCTTAGCTTTAACATCATGGACAATATCATGATGGCACTGATCATCTTTCGTCTTGTTTACCCTCAGCTTCTTGATATTCTTCGAACACTTCAACTCAATATCATCCCCCCAACATTCTGTGTTCTTCTCAGGCTCCATTTTTCGCTTCTTATTCTTTTCCTTCCCATCCATCTCATTCTTGTCCCGAGCATGTGTTTTATTACCTACAGGCACTTCTTCAATGAAATTACTAAAGTCAACATCATTGGGCCCCACATCCTTTTCCTTGCTGCTCTTATTTTTCTTCTCAACATCATCCCCCGGCATTCTGTGTTCTTCTCAGGCTCCAATTTTCGCTTCTTATTCTTCTTCACCCTATCCATCTTATTATTGTCCCCAGCATGAGTATTATCACCTACAGGGACTTCTTCAATGAGATTGCTGATCTCTACATCATTGGGGTCCACCTCCTTTTCCTTACTTCTCTTCTTTTTCTTCTCAACCTTCCTAAATTCAGGTTCCAAGTCCTCCACTCTTCCACCAGTCACCTCTCTAGAATTGGAATTCTTCTTTACTGACCCATTCACATTCTTATCATTTCCCATAGTCTTTCCCAACTTTCTCTTCTGAAGAGTATCCTCCTCATTTTCTACTGTCCCTGTCCCCATCTCACCAATGAGAACTGAAAAGATATATCCCTGTACTGTTAGATCCTGGGTTATTCTGGCACTGAAAGTAAGGGGGCGAGAGTGTCAAAAAATAAAAAATAAAAATTCCTCAGCTAATGCCATATAAACAAACCAGTTTCCAGGAGAACTAGGTGTGATAAACCTCTTAGATAGAAATGCTTTTGATGCTGTAGGGAAAATGCAATGGCAAATAAAGGTGGAGAGGAGCTCAGGACTCTGGAGTGCAGCAAATCAATGAGTGGCAATTGAGAATACAGCCATCATTCTCAAATCTGAAGCTAATGAACGCGCCCTGCCGCCCTGAACCTACAACAGAGAGAAAGTGACAACATAATTAGTAACTTCTAACACAGAAAAACAGGTATGGATACACGCAGGAATTAAACAGGCTAGATCTGATGATAGCTCTTAAAAATACAGTGCAAAAGAGTGTGTTAGACAGCAACAAGGCATGTGTTTGATACACTTCCTCTGTAAAAATCTGCAGTGAAAGAATCTGCGCATATATTCGCACCATGCAGTAGGCATGTACATCACCTAATAAACAGAATAATAACATCTGGGTAACAGTTTTATCAAACAAAAGCACCGACTCAAATACAGATAATATAATAGTTGAATGCATCAGCATAGACAAATTTACTTTAAATTTAAGGAAGAGGGTTCCCTGAAAGGAAGCCTGACTCTGACTCCTGCACCTGCGAGGTGGCTAATGGGAGCAGCTGCAAAATAATCAACAGGGGCAGGATTTCCACCTTTCATGGGGTTCAGGGAGGTCATATAGTGCCCCTTTGTATACAGATGCAGGATCCAGACTGCATTTCAAGGTTCACTTCCCAAATATTAAATAAGCTGAAAACCTATGTGTGTTTGCATCAAAAAATACATAAGAAGCTATTTTACTGGGGAGAAAAATGATAAACGAAAGAAGAGGCCATAAACTAGAAAATTGATAGAAGCAAACAATAAGCATGTTCTTAAACAGTGAAGTTAAAACTGGGATGAACAATAGCAGATAATGGGGTTAAAATACAAAGGCCTAAATGAAACCACTCAGCATTTTAAAAAGCATCAAAACATAAATCTCTGTTTCCAGAAAGAGTAGAACCTTTCCAGTATTTTATCAAGCACTCAGAGCCTGCTTTGCAGCATACACATACCCATGCAGATCTCAATATTTTATCAAGCACTCAGCATTTTCCTCTGTAAATTCTTGCGCGCTAATACAGAACTCTTAAGAAAAAACAACTTCCAATCTCCACAGATGCAATCACCGGCTTGATACAGAATTAAGAGAATAATGAACAAGTTCCACCAGAAAGATTGAATATTAAACTCCGTTAATCAATCCTTGGTGAATAAAAATAAACTGGTAGATGTAGAAACTCTTCCCTGGTATCAAAATAGGGACACCAGCAGTATCAAATACACAAATAGATTGAGAGTCAAAGAGGGGGGTAAAAATAGAATAAGATCTGGGTCTGTAATGTTTCCCTTCTGGGAGGATGCTCCTTTCAAAGAAATGCTATTCTTCAATGCTTCCTACAGGAATAATCTCATGGAAGGAAAATGGTGTTTGGCAAAACTGTTACACTTCTGTTCAAACATTGTATGGCAGACAGTTAAAAAATCACTTATTTTCTACAAATACGTAAATGTCATTATATTTTTAATAGGTAAACAATATAATAATTAAAAAAATCATGATAATTAGGTTACCTGAAAATAATACTTTGTTGTATATAGTTTATTGAAAGAAGCCAATTAAATTTCCTTTTTAAGATGCAAATGAAAGATATGAGTAATAACTAAAGAGTAAACAACATCACAATGGTTAAAATTTCTAATATAAGTCGTAGACACTCAATTGACGCAGTCAAGTGCAGAGTAGACACATCATAATGAAAGAAACAAAAAACATTCTATACATAAGGGATTGGTCACATGCTTGCAGTCATCATTACTCAAACAGATTCAGTCAATTTCATTACTAACTTTTACACTGCAAAGATGATTCATAGCGTGTAACTAATATAATCAATCCAAAGAAGAAAACCAGGGTGGAAACTAGTAACAATACATATGCAAGCAATATTGACCTTATTGTTTTCATTCCAGAATAACTTGATTTTCAGGATCAGATCATTTGTTTCAATCTATATTGATGTTCTGGAACTTCTCCAAATTAAGGCAGATTTTATCTGAGGAAAGTTTTCCTCAATCTTTTCATCTTACACACATTCAGTAATAGAAAAGAGGTCCTACAATCGTCTACTGTCCCCATCAGCTAGAATTACTATTTCCATAAGATTATGTTTCTATTACTAATCACAAGGGCTTTGGTTTTAGTGCACAAAGTGATGTAGAATCACAGACTAGAAAGAAGAGAACCACGGAAACAGGACCAAGTGGACCAGCAATTGATCAGGCCAGGTCAATTTGGCACATTCAGTCCAGATGGTCTTCTAGAAGGGCCAAAAAGAGGGCAAACCACTATTAACGTCACCGTTCATATAAACAGTGTCACAACCATTATTTGCCATAGTCGGAAATTGGAATATTCATAGAGGATTTGTGGAGCCTAAGATCAGATTATAAGAAGACTTTTACTCTAGGGAAATTTAGAAGTTGAGTATAGCTTCTACTTAGTTATTTATGCATGTAGCTGAATTTTAAAGCCAAGTGGTTCATTATTTTAATTAGTTTCTATTTTCCACAAGATTCTATTGTCACTAGTTACTAAGTTATTAGTTCGTATTTTCAGTCCACAAAGGGGTGGGCTTTGGCACAACAGTTTGTGGACCATAGTTGTAGCCCGAGGTCAAGGTATCAAAACAGCCTCCCAACAAGAATTGTTGACGTAACACTATGTAGGAAAACTGCCCCCCCTAAACTCTGCTTGTGTGGAAGCCTTTGGCATTGGCTACGCCCTTTTTTATGTTTGTATTCATTGTAAAGCTTTAGCCAAACCATATGATTCTATTGTCACTAGTTTTTAACACAGTTGTCACGGCGACGAGGCAATGCGAGGTGGTTTTAGCTAGTTGAGGCGATGAGTCGATGAGATGCCCTTCGAAGCGCTTTTGAGGCGGTTGAGGCGTTTTAAGTGAAATCTTTACTTTTTAGTGTACATCTCATACACTAATTCATTATTCATTATAAACCTATCATATTTTATACAATAAAAAAACTAATATTAGCCATTTAGCCTACCTCAAGTCATCCAACATACTACATGCTAAAGTTCCTGAAATTCTGATTCATAAACTGAGTCATTCTTCTTCTGAATCTCGTTACTGTTTACTTCATAATCAATAATTTTGGTCATTCTTGATTTTATATTCTGAACTCTAAAATCCCTGCATCATTCCAGATGTTCAGTCTTGATTTCTAATTTCCCAATCAGAAGAGCAAAAGCTCCCTAACTTGAGAACAAGCTCATTCTGGCTCTTTAATTTATTCTTCCGCTAGAATTCCAGTACATCGTCTAAGTATGGAAAACCAATCAATCAAGACAACTAACTGATCCAAGTCTAAACCAAAATACAGCAGGTTTTCTGTGGCTGTTTGCAGGGACCTACTAGTAGCAATGGTGATCAATCCTACTTAATTAATAAGAATGACAGGGTGATCAAAAGCACACAAGCCAATAACCAGCAAGTAAACCCAAACATCAATTTTAATGCAATCATCTTGATAGGCTAAATGAACGTATACAAAGGAAAAAATCCTATTATTTCATCAAAGATAGAAATAGGAAAAGAAGGCGAGTCGAGAAGTTACAAACTTCAGAGGAAAAAAATTCTTGCTCTTACGGTCTTCCGCTGCCGCTGGACGTTGCTGGCTTGCTGCCGCTGGAAGTTGCTGCTGCTGGAGGTTTCTGCCGCCGGAAGCTGCTGCCGCTGCAACTACGGTGGTTTTTGTATGACGAAAAAAAAAGAAAACAGAAATAAGAGAGTAGCAGGTGTCGCTAGCAGTCGCAGAAGTAAAAAGCAGTTGTACTGCTGTCGCCGGAGCCACTGGTGGTCGTCGTCGATCGTTTGGAAGAGAGTAGCAGAGAGAGAGGCAGAGAGGAAGAAGAGAGACGTTAGGAATTAGGGATTTCGGGTTTTGAAATTCTCGATTTTTCCCTTTGGTTTTTTTTTTTTTTTTTTTTTTTTTTTTTTGTTAATGAATTAATGTTACAAATAATCTCATGTATCCCATGTAACATTATGTAACCAAACAGCCATAGATGATTCCAAATTGGAATCTAATTTTCAATTTAATTTTTGCCTTTGATTTGGTATAAAAAAATAGTGATTTTTTGAAAACCACAAAGGCGGTCTCCTAGGGGTCTAATGCCTCCAAGGCGACGCATCAGCAACACCTCAGAGCCCTAGGCAACCGCCTTATGGACTCCCCCTGAGGCGCTCCTCGCCTCAACCTCTCTATCACCGCCAAGACTCCAAGGTGTCGCCGAGGCGACGCCTTGACAATTATGGTTTTTAAGTTATTAATTTCTATTTTCAGTCCACCAAGTTTCTATATATTGTAAACCTTTAGCCAAACTATAATATGGCACTTTATTTGCAATAAGATATCAAACTCTTGAAAAAATCAAATTTGCAGGCAATGTCGCCATTGCTTATGAAAGAATCCATGTTCAACAGCTGAGATAGTTGTGGGTGAGACTCTCAGGGATGAGATAGCCCATTCCACTACCCACCCCCCCCCCCCCCCATTTTCATCTATCCTTTATATCATTTTATAATCTCTTTCTTATATTATTAAAAGAAAATCTGATTAGAGTATTTTGCTTTCATTATTGTATTGATCTTGGTTGCAATCTATTTCTTGCTGTTTTCCTTATTCAAGGTCAATAGTTGCATCACAGATGTTGCTGAATAAAAATAAATTGATTCATGGATTCCTTTTTTTGTTGGGTAATGGGTTTGTTGTTGAAATACATTTTGGTAATGTTGTCATTACACGTGTTTCAAACACAAGAAAATATTAATCAGTTTTCAAAAGATGCTTATGTTAAAAACAAATAAAGAACACATCAACAAGGAGTATCTGATGAAACTCTTTCTATGAGTAGAAAAATTCAAGATAAGGACATTTCACAATACAATACTTGTTAGCCTTAAAAATATGCTTCCAATCAACATTACGATCAGAACATAAAAAAATTGACAACTAAGGGAGAAAATCAAGGCTGCATGATTTAGGAAAAAATGTAGGAGATCTGGATCAAAATTGAAAAGGTCAGATGATCCTAACCTGCTTAACATACATCATACAGAAAGTGATGTCATATCGCATAAACCTTCACCCAAATAAGTACTTGTTTCTTACAGCAATCCCAAGTGAACAGACACAACTTACACCTCACTTCCATTTCTAAATAGCTGAATAGCAATTTGGAAGATGAAATATAATTCGGGATAGGGAAAAATGAGATTTTTTTTCTCTAGGAGAATGCTAAATTCAGCATTCTTAGAATTAAGGATGCCTTTGACCGAAAGATTTAGTTATTTTGCAACCGGAACCAACAATTGTTGGGTTCATCACAAGTTTGAGATTTCCAATCACCAAAAGGAACTAATATGCACCGGATTCTAGACGACACACGAAGAATAAAGCGAAAAATAAAAACCTAGACTGAAAAAGAATGGAGAGATAGGGAAGAAGTAGAGGTAAACACAGAAATCAACAAATTGATCAAAGAGGAGGAAAAAACGAGAAGAAAAGCGAAAGAGAAGCGATAGGGAGGAGTGAAATAGATATCACTGAAGGAAACGATGGGATGTAGGTAGATCACAATCAAGAAATTTGCAGGTTTAACATTTGTTGTTCGTTACACACAGACGTGCAAATTTGAGAGTAAGTGAAGAAAGAGAAAGGGTACTCTAGCTACCCCATGGGGAACCTCAGGAGCTACATAGAGAATGGGACAGGTTACCTGCGCGCATCGGTTGGAGTTAAGCTTCAGTCTTTGAGCTCCTCGCAATGGAGTTTAGCTTAAGGAAACAATTTGCAAAACACACGATGTTTCAGCGGGAGAGAGGATTTAGGCGAAATAGTTATGTTTTCTCCGAAAGCGCAATGGCACTTGGGTAATGGGTCAAATGCGTCCAAGGCGACACATCAGCTACACCTCAGAGCCCTAGGCAACCGCCTTATGGACTCCTTCTGAGGAGCTCCTCGCCTCAGCCTCTCTATCACCGCCAGGATGCGAAGGTGTCGCCTAGGAGACGCCTTGACAATTATGGTTTTTAAGTTATTAGTTTCTATTTTCAGTCCACTAAGTTTTTATATATTGTAAACCTTTAGCCAAACTGTAATAGGGCCCTTTATGTGCAATTGAATATCAAATTCTTGAGGAATAAAATTTGCAAGCAATGTCGCCATTGCTTATGGAAGAATCCATGTTCAACAGCTGAGATAGTTGTGGGTGAGAGTCTCAGGGATGAGATAGCCCATTCGACTACCCCCCCTTTTAATCTATCCTTTATATCATTTTATAATCTCTTTCTTATGTTATTAAAAGAAAATCATGATTAGTATATTTTGCATTCATTATCGTATTGATCTTGGTTGCAATCTATTTCTTGCTGGTTATCCTTATTCAAGTCAATAGTTGCATCACAGAGGTTGCTGAATTAAAATAAATTGATTCATTGATTCCTTTTTTTGTTGGGTAATGGGTTTGTTGTTGAAATATATCTGGTAATGTTGTCATTGCACGTGTTTCAAACACAATAAAACATTAATCAATTTTCAAAAGATGCTTATGTTAAAAACAAATAAAGGACACAGCAACAATGAGTATCTGATGAAACTCTTTCTATGAGTAGAAAAATTCAAGATAAGGACATTTCACAATGTAAAACTTGTTAGCCTTAAAAGTATGCATCCAATCAACATTACGATTAGAACATAAAAAATTGACAACTAAGGGAGAAAATCAAGGCTGCATGATTTAGGAAAAAATGTAGGAGATCTGGATCAAAATTGAAAATGTCAGATGATCCTAACCTGCTTAACGTACATCATACAGGAAGTGATGTCATATCGCATAAACCTTCACCCAAATAAGTATTTGTTTCTTAAAGCAATCCCAAGTCAATAGACACGATTTACACCTCACTTCCATTTCTAAGTAGTTGAATAGCAATTTGGAAGGTGAAATATAATTCGGGATAGGGAAAAATGAGATTTTTTTTCTCTAGGAGAATGCTAAATCCAGTGTTCTTGGAATTAAGGATGCCTTCGACCGAAAGATTTAGTTATTTTGCAATCGGAACCAACAATTGTTGGGTTCATCACAAGTTTGAAATTTTCAATCATTAAAAGGAACTAATATGCACCGGATTCTAGACGACCCACTAAGAATAAAGCAAAAAATAAAAACCTAGACTGAAAAAGAATGGAGAGATAGGGAAGAAGTAGAGGTAAACACAGAAATCAACAATTTGATCAAAGAGGAGGAAAAAACGAAAAGAAAAGCGAAAGAGAAGCGGTAGGGAGGAGTGAAATAGATACCACTGAAGGAAACGATGGGATGTAGGTAGATCACAATCAAGAAATTTGCAGGTTTAACATCTGTTGTTCATTACACACAGACGCACAAATTTGAGAGTAAGTGAAGAAAGAGAAAGGGTACTCTAGCTACCCCATGGGGAACCTCAGGAGCTACATTGTGAATGAGACAGGTTACCTGCGCTCATCGGTTGGAGTTAAGCTTCAGTCTTTGAGCTCCTCGCATTGGAGTTTAGCTTGAGGAAACAATTTGCAAGACACAGGATGTTTCAGCGGGAGAGAGGATTTAGGCGAAATAGTTATGTTTTCTCCGAACGCGCAATGGCACTTGAATAATGGGTTAAATGCGTCCAAGGCGACGTATCAGCTATACCTCAGAGCCCTAGGCAACCGCCTTATGGACTCCCCCTGAGGCGCTCCTCGCCTCAACCTCTCTATCACAGCCAGAACGCCAAGATGTCGCCTAGGCGACGCCTTGATAATTATGGTTTTTAAGTTATTAGTTTCTATTTTCAGTCCACTAAGTTTCTATATATTGTAAACCTTTAGCTAAACTGTAATAAGACCCTTTATTTGCAATAGAATATCAAACTCTTGAGAAATCAAATTTGCAAGCAATGTCGCCATTGCTTATGAAAGAATCCATGTTCAACAGCTGAGATAGTTGTGGGTGAGACTCTCAGGGATGAGATAGCCCATTCCACTACCCCCCCCCTTTTCATCTATCCGTTATATCATTTTATAATCTCTTTCTTATGTTATTAAAAGAAAATTTGATTAGTATATTTTGCCTTCATTATCGTATTGATCTTGGTTGCAATCTATTTCTTGTTGTTTTCCTTATTCAAGTCAATAGTTGCATCACAGAGGTTGCTGAATTAAAATAAATTGATTCATGGATTCGTGTTTTTGTTGGGTAATGGGTTTGTTGTTGAAATACATCGGTAATGTTATCATTGCACGTGTTTCAAACACAAGAAAAATATTAATCCGATTTTCAAAAAGATGCTTATGTTAAAAACAAATAAAGGACACAACAACAAGGAGTATCGATGAAACTCTTTCTATGAGTAGAAAAATTCAAGATAAGGACATTTCACGGAATACAATACTTGTTAGCCTTAAAAATATGCATCCAATCAAGAGGGGGGGGGGGGGGGGGGGGGGGGGGGGGGGGGGGGGGACAAGGGGGGGGGGGGGGGCCCCACGACAGGCCGAGCAAACTAAACTTGTAGGAAAGATGGTGGGATATAAGACTCGATCTATTTGGAAGAATTAATGTGCTCTGGCAACCGAGTGGATCTCTGGACCTTATTGACTTAAGGAATGCTTATTACATTGCCAAATTTGGGAGAAAGGAAGATTATTAAAGGGTTCTCACGTATGGCTCTGGTTAATCTCGGATCATTTATCTCTGTGAGGCATTAGGAACCATCCTTTAAACTAGATGAGGTGACTCTCAAGAAACTCATTGTTTGGGTGAGATTCCTTAAGGTGTCAATTTAATACTTCAATATCCTCTTTCTTCGGAGGCTAGGAGTCGAGTAGGGAAGGTAATCAAGGTGGATACTATGACAATGCAAATCCCTAATCAAGGTGGATACTATGACAATGCAAACTTTGAGGGGTAAATATGCTAGGGTCTATGTTGAAGTGGATATCACCAAACCTCTGTTATCAAAATTTAGATTGAAGGGTCGGGTTCATCAAATCTTGTATGAATCCATGCATCATCTGTGCTATGCCTATGATAAATTTGGCCATCTTAAGGAGTAGTGTACGATGATTCAACGAGAAAGGCAAGAGGTACTTGCAATAATCCAAGTAGTAGGGGATGATGTACAAGTTCCACCAACATAGGAGAATGATAAAGTCAACCAAGTCTCAGAAGGCACGCATAGACCTTGGATGCAAGTTCAAAAAATGTCATACCATAAGGACCTTCATTGCACTTGGGGTGCGGACACCGGAGGAGCAAGCTGGAGGGGTAGGCTGGAGCTTGAAATGGTGGTCAAGCTAGGGCTTTGCAAAATCCGACTCAAACTAGGGTTGGTGTGCTTGATACGAGATTGGGCTCTAGATTTGAGGTGTTAAGCTCTGCAGATCCAATTGTTGAAGAGGGAGAATCCTAGTCCAACTTTGAGGTGTCAAGGGTGCCAAAAATGGGTCAACTGCCTTCCAATCAAGAAGAGTCCAATAGGAGATGGTCTCTGAGGAACAATGAGCAAAGAGATATTCTGCGACCTGTGGGAACTAATAATGAGGTGACCAACTCGGGTGAGCAAACCTTGGTTTCACAAATTGTCATATCCCCCCAGAAGGTATCCAATTACCCGAATACCTATAGGTGTGATCCACAACCCCAATGATCAGGTCTCAGACAATCACTAACCATTCCACACAATAGTCCAATCATGAGCAAGAATAAATCAATGTATTAGTATAATTAAACAATTAAATCGAATGTTAAGGATCTTAGAAGGATCTCAAAATAGAATCAGAAGTGATGTCAAATCTAAAGTAAACAACTGGAAAGAATAATGAAAATTAAAATATCCTAAGTGTTACATTAGGTACATATCCTTCATAGTCATCCTGCAAACCGCTACAATATGAACTTAGCTCCTTTTCTTTAACTTTTGCGACTTCCAATTTTCTTAGCATGACATCCAGATTACTACTAAGACTTTGAGCTCTTGATTCTCAATGGAAAGACTCTTTTGTCTCTCCAATATCTTTGCAAAAGCATTGAAAGCGACACCAACATATCTGCAACAAAAGACAAGTGATTTCAAAGAGCAGACCAAAGGATTAAAAAAGAATGAGGCAAAAGATTAGGACTTACCCCATCCATGACGATAAAGATCAGGATCAGACATGGCTGCAGTCTCTCTTTTGTCTCGAGGTAACCTGCCCTTGGTTCCGCACTCATGAGTTGAGCCCCAATTCCAGACAACCGTGTGATTTTCATTTAAGCTCCACACTGGGTGGAAATTATCCCCAGAATCTGCAATACTTTTGGTGTCATTAGCCTGAGAGGGACCAGCAAGATCAGCAGAAGCATGTCCTAAAACTTGCTGACCATGAGTGGTCAAAGCGACATCATTAGAAGCTTCCTGGTGGTCAATCACTTCTGATGCAACGTTGACTTGGGGGTCAACCCCAACTAGGACATCAAACCCTACAACTGCAGGGGCAATTCCAGAAGTTCCAGGATCATCCTCCTCTCCAAAGACTTGGTAACCAGTTATTCAATTATCTCCTGAGTTGCATGAACAGCAATATCTTTAGCAACTTATCTGATCTGAGCTTATTAGCTTCTAGACCAGCCTGAGGGTCTTCAACTCTCAAGTTCTGATCATAATTCTTTCTGGCAAGGCACGGGATTCTCTAAAAATCTCATCAAAAAGTGGAAAATTAAAAACATTAGTAGGGCTGAAAATTTCTAAATATTGCATGGTAGGAACAGGTTCTTCATTGACAGGGGGATGAACTGGGGAAGGCAGGGACGAGACTGCAGGTCTAGAGGGTGGGTTGGAAGCTGCTGCCCCCTCTGTATGCCTTACAACCCCAAATTTCTCTTTCTGAGCAAGGGATTTGGTTCGCACATGTTTACCTTTTTTTTTTTTGGGTGGTCAATTCCTGACCAAACGAAGGACCCATAGAGTGAAGCCTCCTCCTGGGAGCCCGATTTCTATTAGAGGTTTTTCCAACTCCGCTCTCATCAACCCTAACTCCAACAATCTCAACATCATCATCTCTTATTTCCATCTCCTTATCATTTTCCTTCCCTCCTTCAATGTCTTCTTCCTCATCATAATCATTTGTATTTCTTTTTCCTCCATCTTTCCTCTTCGATCTCTTCTTTTCCTTCTTCCTTCTCCTATAATTCTCACTCTCCTTGTCAGAAAAATCATCTTTGTCAGAATCTTTCTCTTTCTCACTAAACTTTATTTTCTTTGAACACTGCCAGCACCTGCAGTGGTTGGGGACTTCCTTTCTTTTTTCTTCTTCCTTTTCATTAAACCAGCATCAGTTTCCTTCTCGGTATGGGCAGTCTGCTGAATGTCAGCAACACTAGGAGCATTCCAGGCATCAACTACTGAACAAAAATATATGAATATGATAACAATAAAAAATAAAAAAACATGGCAGAAGGTGTGAATTGAATTGAGGAAGAAAAATGTACCTGGGAGAAGACCCGATTGGGCCAGTCCCTCATCTGATTTGAACTCATTAATGTTAATATATTCATAAGCATCTAGATTTGGCCTTTGGTTTGAATGAGCAAAAGTCTCCAACAACTGGAAGGCCCAGCGAGAATGATAGTTTGAAAAAGGAATTGAACAGTAAAAGTATTTCTCTCTCCAACGCTTGTTGTCATGAGGGATGGACTTTTCAACAAAAAATGGAAAAATCAGTCCCAAGTTCAAAGCTCACACTACCTATCTTGGCAAAGTGAAGAAGGCAATGCTCTCTGGAAGCTCTCAAAGAATAATGATACAAAAACAAGTTGACAGAAGGCTTATGCCCGAGGTGTTGAACAAAAGCCCAGAAACAATTGATAATTCTCCATCTGTTTGGGGTACGTTGACAAGGGACACACTCGAGAATGATCAAGAATGGACTAAGACCAAGGATTCAGAGGAATTCTAAAACTAGCCTCTAAAGATTTGGTGTAAATGGCAATCAAGCCCAAGTCAGTCTGAAACCGCAATCATCAGACCCAAGAATCCAATCCCTAAATTCCAAAGGAAATGAAATTCCTAGAAGAAGAAGGGAAGTCTCTCTTTCTTTATCTTTTAGGGTTACCATTTGGGACCAGCTGTCGAGTCGTGCTTTTCATCATGAGCATAGGGACATGAACCTAGTAAGAATTAGCAACAAAGCTAGAACTAAGGGCTCTACTGGGTCCAGCAATAGTGGGATCAACTAGGACCTGACTCGGAGGAACATTAGAGGTGAAGAAGGATCAAGCTCAAGGACCATGGTTTGATTAGTAGGGTCATTAGCTTGGTCCAAGAAATGATTCCAAGTTAAAAAGAAAGAGAAAGGTCTAGTTATAGGGGATAGAAAGATGAAAGCAAGGAAAAGAAGGAAGACAAGATTGAAAACTTACTAGCAGTATCAAACTTGCAGATGAAGATTTCGAAGGTAAAAAGGATGCAATAGGATTAAAGAAGATGAAGAAAAGCGTAACTGAGTAGAAGAATAAATAAAGGAAATGAAACCACGTGAATGGAAATTTTATGAACTTGGAGGAAAGAGCACACTGTTTTGAATCAACAGTTGTGATTCAAGCAAACCAACAGTTGGGGGGTAGAGACTTTTCATCTTTTGCTCTGGAGGGAGACGTCTACCCACGTTGAACAAGTGGGTTAGAGTCTTGCTTCGAAGGACTTGGCATATTGGATGATCAGAACCAAGCATTTATTAGAAGCATGTGAAAACTGACAAAGAAAACCTTTGCTAGACAGCTGAAAATGATTAGGGGGCTGAGCATGTTCCCAACACAAGAAAAGATCAGGATCTGGATGATCCCGGAGCAAGATAAAAAATAATGATTGGTTCCCAATAAATATTAGGCATTAGAGGGTTAAAAGTCAGCTACATAATCCACAGAAGTTCAAAAGTGGGATTTGAGGGAATAAATCCCTTCAAAATA
The DNA here is from genome assembly GCF_041222555.1 of Hakea prostrata. NCBI lineage: Eukaryota > Viridiplantae > Streptophyta > Magnoliopsida > Proteales > Proteaceae > Hakea > Hakea prostrata. Next base: position 32,777,663 of record NC_142609.1, read on the forward strand.
ATTTTGATGAACTCTGTTAACTAGAGATGAACTCAGAGGAAGTTTAGCAAGAAGATGGAACAATGAGGTTTGTTTAAGTGGAATCCATAGAGGATCCGCCATACAAATCAAGAATATAATCTATGCATCCTAACCAGATTCTAAACGAAGGACAACCTGGTTAGCAGGCTTGGGGGCTCATGTTATGGGTGAACCACTCATCTACCGGTTTGTACGGGTTAGCCAGCGGTCTAAGTAAAATAATGTTGAGCCATGCATTACACTCAGGACAAATTGTTACCACCGATTGAGAGATAAGCATCTGACAGCCTAGATGAAATTAGCACAAGGGTTGAAGCGTATAAATATGTGAAAAGACGAGAGCAGGGGTATGACATTTCTAAGCCATAAAAACTAGTCTGCAACTTTCCCACCTTTTGGAATTTTTAACCTAGGGTTCCTTGGAGCTCTAGATTTTCCTCAACTCAAGCTCTACTAACTTGACAATCAGAAACAGATTTCCGATCAAGCTGATCGGCTTCGTTTCTAATGTTGTTCTTCAGATCACTTGTAGGCTAGCATATGTTCAACCAATTCAAATCAGAACGATCTAGTTTGGTTTGGTCTACCACCTCAGAAGATTTGACACCAACAATTACATATTAGTCGAACAAGGGGAGTTGAAGTCCTACTCACATGTCACAATAGGACTTGATGAAAGGAATCAATGAATAGACTGATAGGTTTTCAATAGTAATAATGAAGGTAGTATGATCAGCACCCAAACCATTTAGGGTATAGGCTACAAGATCAGAGTCGTGGACTCAATCTATTGGGATTTTATAATTATAAATTTAATTATATGCCCAAGGGCAATATTGGAAACTCATTATTAGGGCGGTTACAAAATATAGGTTATATATTTTGGTAACCACCGCATAAGTGAGTGTGATTGCATTACGTAAGTTTTCCGGAAAAGAGGCGGCTCCCATCTCTCCTTCTCTCCCTCTCTCCTAGAAACACAGGAAATGAGTTTCGTGCTTTAGATCTCCTGACCATTCTTTACACACAGCATTTAGGTTGTGGAACTTGTTCCTTTTCCTAGTGATTGTGGAATCACCCCGGTGGAGCTTTGGTGGAGGAACGAGGACGTGGATCCAATTTACTTCCGCTGCAGATACTCCATAATTTAGGAAAGCGAATCCAGGTAAGGATCTTTCCCATCAGTTAATCGAATTGAAATATATGGAGCTATTACCTACATTGGCATCAGAGTCATGGTTCCCACGATTCTCGGTTCCTCCCCATTGTTTATTTTCATTGTATGGATCTAATGGGAGGATCAAGGGTTTATAGAAACCCACGGAGAATCCGAGGTTTAATAGGAAACCCATGGGAGAATTGATAGGGTTCTTATAAACCCTTATGCTTTGGTTCGAATCCAAGTGGGAAGATCCTTGTGAATTTCCCTTATGAATTTTTGCATGAATTGATAATCCATGATAATTATTTTTGTTTAATATTTATTGCTGGATTTTTTTTTCATGTGTTTTTGGATGATTTTTTGGGAGAAAAAACGTGTTTTTCCATTTTTTGAAAAAAAAAATCGTTCAAGAAAAAATTGAAAGAAAAACATTGTTATTGGTCACTATGGACCAGACGGATGTCTACTGGTCTGTCTGATCACAGTGGCCCAGACGGAATTTTTTTCTGGGCAAACGTCATTAAATCGGGCACAAAAGGCGGACGGACAACCTTACGAGAGGACGATCGAACGTCGGCAGATAGTTTTTTTGGATATTGGTGCTATCCGATTCGAGAATGTGTTTCTAACTTACTGGACACCAATGGCTTGACAATCTGTGTGATGTTTGGGCATTGAGGGCCTAATGGGGCCTAGTGGAAGCTAATGAGGTATAAGTGTTCTATGTGAACTACCTCATAGCATTAACATGATTGCATGTTTTATTTTATTAAAATTGTTTTTAATTAAGGGTCTATTAATCATGTTTCTTGCACAGAATGAAACTAGTATATAAGTCTATGTGGGTTTGCATGAGAATTTGATTGAATGTTTGCTAGCATCTCTTTTGGTTTAAATGCTTATCACATAGGTTGACTATGCTAGTGTGATTTCTTGTTGCTTGTGTTGTGTTTAAGCTAGAATAGTTGAACTCATCCTTGTATGTAATGTCTCTACAATAAATGGCTGCTACAAAGAGCATAGTTGTTGACCTCACTAAGGGAGATAAGATAAATGAGAGGAATTATGACCTCTGGCACCGAAAGGTGCAATATCTCCTAGAAGAGCAGGATATGTTGGAAACCATAAACCAGATCATGTCCCCACATGAGGAAGGTACCACTGCACAGCATCACGGGGACCTTAAGTCATACAATGCTTGGAAGAGGAAAGATAGGGTAGCCAGGATTACAATCCTGAGCTCCATGAGGGTTGACCCGATGCTTCGGTTTGAGAAGCACAGGACTGCAAAGTCTTCATGGGAGGCTGTGAAGTTCCAGTACGGAGGGACTTCCACCACAATAGGCTGCCAGCTCGGACTCACCTTTGACGGTTATAAAATGCACCAAAGTCACACCATGAGGCAGCATATAACTATCATGTCTAACATGATTAGTGAGTTGAGCGCATGTGGGCACCAAAAGACTGATGAGGAGCAAGTCTCTGCAGTCCTCAGGTCACTGCCAAAGACTTGGGAGCATATGAAGATCTTCTTGACTCATGTTGATGATGTCAAGACTTTTGATCAAGCTGCCAAGCACCTTGAGCTAGAGGAGGATCGTATGTTGGCCGATGCCCCTCAAACTGAAGTACTTGCTGCTGAATCTAGCACTAGTAAGGGTGCAGGCTACAAGCGCAAGAGAGAGAAAGCTCAACCTCAGCGGTCCAAGCAAAGTAACTAGGTGGGAACAGAAACAAGAGCGGCCCCAAGCGTTTAAGGGGGACTAGAGCTAGCAAGAAGAAATCACCTTTGATTTGCTTCATGTGCCGAAAGCCTGGTCATTTTGCTCGTGATTGCACTGAGTAGGAGGTATGTACTGTGTGTTATACCTCCTCTTGCTATGTAACAAGTTCTACTATGCTTGTTGAACTAAATCCTTTGTGGATTGTTGATTCAGGTGCGACAGAACATATAACAAGGGAACGCTTGAGCTTCATAGAATATCGTCGTATTCCAAGAGAAAGCAGGAGAATAACGATGGGGAACAGCTCAAGTGTGGGGGTTCATGGCATAGGCATATGCAGATTAGTTTTGCAAGGTGGCACGATGCTGTTACTCCATGATGTGTTGTATGCTCAAGACATTCGGCGGAATCTTGTTTCTGTTATTTATCTTTTGAGACATGGTTTTAGAGTTGTATTTGAAAACAATTCTTTGGTTTTGTATCTAGGTGATACAGTTTATGGTTATGGTTTTCTTAATAATGGTTTTATTGTATTGGATACAATTGATAATTTATCTAATCCTAGTAATGCTTTTGTTTGCCAAAATACTGTGTATATTGATTCTAATTTCTGGCATGCTAGACTATAACATATTGGCTTAGATAGGATGAACAGGTTGGCAAGAGAAGGTCTTTTAGGCCAAGGTTCACTATCTGATTTGCCAACCTATGAGTCATGTCTAGCAGGAAAAGCAACTAAAAAACCATTTAAAAAGGCTTTGAGAGCCTCTCTTCCTTTAGAACTTATCCATTCAGATGTGTGTGGACCCATGAATGTGTATACTAGAAAATGACAGGCTTATTTCATCACATTCATAGATGACTACACTGTATGGTCACATTTATCTAATTTCTCATAAGTCAGAAACTCTAGAATGTTTTAGAATTCATAAGCTTAGTTGAGAATCAGTTAGATAAAAAGATTAAAACTCTTAGAACGGATAGAGGTAGAGAGTATCTCTTCGAAATGTTCAAAGGGTTGTATGATGAAAAAGGGATATCTAGACAACTTACTATTCCATGGACTCCATAGCAAAATGGGGTTCTTTGAGAGGACGAATAGAACCTTGCTAGACATGGTGAGATCCATGATGGCGTAGGCAAATCTACCCATCTCTTATTGCGGAGATGCTTTGCTGACTGCGGCTTATATCCTCAACAGAGTTCCAACCAAATCGGTTTCTTCCACACCATATGAGGTGTGGATTGAAAGGAAGCCAGATTTGAGTTACTTGCGCGCATGGGGATGTGCAGCATATGTTCACTCTACTTCTCACCAATATGGAAAGCTTGGACCCAGAGGAAGAAAGTGTATCTTTGTGAGATATTCTAAACCCTCAAAGGGCCATGTCTTTATTGGACTAGATGAGAGTGAGAGGAGAACGGAACTTGAGTCTAGGGATGCAACATTCTTGGAGAATGATTTTCCATCTTTTTCAGAAGTTAACAAAGAATCATCGAAATTCTTTGAGATACAAGATAGTGGTCTTGTCACTCAAGGATTCAGATTCTGGATAATGAACATGGGGTTCATCCAGAAGATCCTAGTGAGAGTGGAAGTGCAGATGTGATAGCTACCTCAGAGGGTGAGCAATCTGACATGCACTTGCGCCGTAGTGGGTGCAGGCTAGTTCCCCGTCGACGTTGCAACATAGAGGATGAAGCCTACATGGTAACTCCTGAAGAGATCGACTGTGAGATGACTTCAGTCGATGAGCATGAACCGAAGAGCGTGCAGGAAACTCTTGCGGGGTCAAGCTCAAAGGAATGGTTGAAAGCAATAGAGGAAGAGTTGGAGTCGATGAAAGTTAATCATGTCTGGGATTTGGTTGACTTGCCGCCGGGCCGAAAGGCAATTGGGAACAAGTGGGTTCTCAAGATAAAGAGAAAGGTGGATGGATCTATTGAGAGATTCAAGGCTCGTTTAGTGGCTAAGGGCTACACCCAAAGAGAGGGCGTTGATTATGAGGAAACTTTTTCCCTTGCGGTTAGGTTTGCCTCAATCCGCCTCATACTAGCCATTGTTGCTCAGTTGGACTTGGAGCTTTATCAGATGGATGTAAAAACGGCTTTTCTCAATGGAGAACTTGAGGAAGAGATCTATAAGGATCAACCTCAAGGCTTTGAAGCTAATGAACTTGAGCGCAAAGTGTGCAAGCTTAAGAAGTCCATATATGGCTTAAAGCAAGCATCTAGACAGTGGAATATGCGCTTCCACCAAGCTATGATGGAAAATGGTTTTTCCATGCTTGAGGAAGACCACTGTGTTTACACCAAGAGATCTGATGGTAATTATGTCATTCTGACACTGTACGTAGATGACATACTTATCGCTAGCAATAGCAAGGAGCTATTGGAAACCATTAAGAAATGGTTGTCCTCCGTATTTGATATGAAGAACATGGGTGAAGCAAGCTATATGCTTGGTGTCAAGATTGTCAGAAATAGGCAAAAGAGATTACTGGGTTTATCTCAGAAGACCTATATTGACAATGTATTGACGAGATACCAGATGCACAACTACAAACCAATTGATACTCCAGTGGAGAAGGGTTTGCATTTGAGCCTTGATATGGATCCTAAAACTCCAGAGGAGAAAACCAAGATGGAAAGAGTTCCATATTCCAGTGCAATGGGTAGCCTTATGTACGCTTGTGTACTAGGCCGGATATTTATTATGCAGTGGGTTTGGTTAGTCGGTACCAATCAAACCCGGGCATAGAGCCTTTGAAAGCGATCAAGAAGATATTGAGATATCTCAGAGGAACGAGTAACTACATGTTGTGTTACCAAGGATCGGATTTGCGGTTAGTTAGCTATAGCAATGCCGACTGGGCTGGAGACATTGATGAGCACAAATCAACCTCTGGATATGCTTTCTTGCTGAATGGCAGGGCCATTTCGTGGTGTAGCAAGAAGCAGACTTGTATATCCCTCTCGACCATGGAAGCAGAGTATGTGGCATGCTCAAGCTGCAGTTCAAGAGGTTGTTTGGTTGAGGAGATTCCTTCGACATACTGGAATTGTGATGACATCCAAAGAGGCTGCCCTTGTCTACTGTGATAGTACGACAGCTCTTAGCTATGTCAAGGACCCCAAGTATCATGGGAAGACCAATTATATACAGTTGAGATATCACTTTGTTAGAGACATTATATCATATAATGAAGAAGTTGTACTTAAGCACATATCTACTAGTCAAATGGTAACTAACCCTCTTATCAAACCTATAGCCAAGGATGGTTTTATTTCTCATGTAAAATCCTTTGGCTTGCGTAAATTGTGACTTACTTTTGTATTGAAAATTTCTTATTATTGAGTAATATAAGTTCATTCCAGCATTTATTTTTATTCACTTTCTATGTGATTGTGTTCTTTTAGCATAAAACAAGATACGTCAATAGGCAAGAGAATGGCTCACTCACATGAGCATTTGCCTCTGGCGCCTTGGAGGCGAGCAGAGATGAGACGGATTGTGAATGACTTTGTGTAGGTCAATTCATAATCATGATATCACCTTAATTTGGAATCAAGATGAGTTTCTCTATTGTGAAGAGAATCGACATGAATGTTCCCACTATTCATGTTGCCTATAGGAGCCAGTGCGAGTACTTTATGTGGCGCTAGGGTAACGACAATAAAGAAACTTGAGTTAGGCGCAAGAGGTTGCGACTATACTAAGACCTGTATGGTGTTGAGATAGACATACGTTTTATTGTATATAGAATGCTCCACCACAGCGCTTATATCATACTATGTGTGCTTAGCGATCATTGGAAATGAGAGGATGGATCCCTGCTCCTCTCATTGTGTGAGTCCTAGACTTTATGGTCCGTTAGTGTTCTTAGTGACTTTCGACGACATCATGAAACAAAGGATTGATGTAGCTACTTTGAGGTGTTACCTTATAGTTCGACCTAAAGGGGCACTACCGGGAAAGGAGTCAATCCTAAGTGTAGTGATGGTCTGGGGTGAAAGGAAAGGTTTGATTGAACTGCACACTAAAAAGTGTTTGCTGGCACCAACTGTATGTGTTACAGTAGTTTACATTTTAAGGACAAGAAGGTGATCTCTCAGAGGGATCGAGATACCTTTAGTTTGGTGAGTTTGAATAAACCTAGGACATTGTGGTATACTAATGCTTATTTGATTTGTTTTTTTTAGTGATGTGCCATTCTGACCTTTTGGGAAGGTTTCTAGTTTGGGGCTCACGCGTGCAGGTATATCACCGGTCGCACAACCCATTTTGCCAGTATAACTTGTGGATGTTAGTGTCTGGGACACAGGTGGTCTATTTATCTGGGATACATAGCGCAAAGATCAATATATATGTATATCTGGGATATACATGTGTGTCTGGGACACTAGAGGTCTATGTATCTAGGATACATAGCTTAGAGATTAAATGTGTATATCTGGGATATACATCTGTGTTTGGGACACACTGTGAAAGAGATTAACACTTGCCCTTATGCAAGTGGGAGATGTTGGGATTTTATAATTATTAATTTAATTATATGTCCAAAGGCAATATTGGAAACTCACTATTAGGGCGGTTACAAAATATAGGTTAAATGTTTTGGTAACCACCGCATAAGTGAGTGTGATTGCATTACGTAAGTTTTCTAGAAAAAAAGCGGTTCCTATCTCTCTCTCTCTCTCTCTCTCTCTCTCTCTCTCTCTCTCTCTCTCTCTCTCTCTCTCTCTCTCTCTCTCTCTCTCTCTCTCTCTCTCTCTCTCTCTCTCTCTCTCTCTCTCTCTCTCTCCTGAAACGCCCCCCCCCCCCCCCCCCCCCCCCCAGAACGCAGGAAATGAGTTCCTTGCTTTAGATCTCCTAACCATTCTTTCTACACGGCATTTGGGTTGTGGAACTTGTTCCCTTTCTAGTGATTGTGGAATCACCCCGGTGGAGCTTTGGTGGAGGAACGAGGACGTGGATCCAATTTACTTCCGCTACAAATACTCCATAATTTAGAAAAGCGAATCCAGGTAAAGATCTTTCCCATCAATTAATCGAATTGAGATATATGGAGCTATTACCTACACAATCATTAATGTCAACCAATGAATAATAAATAAATTTAACTCAGTGAATATTCCATTATGGTGTTGGTACCTTTTGTAGAAGTTCACTTCTTAGATATGTCCACCATAGGTTGAAAGTTGAGCCAATGCATACCAACCCTCCTTTGTTGTTTTGAAACAAAGTTTATGAGATGATAGTGATGATGTTTAGTGTTTCATTAATGGAAGCACATACAAAGTGACCTTCGTTTTTCCAATTTTTTCTTTTTTTGAGTAATCCATTTGTCCAATTGATATATGTTGTGTTTTGAGCAGTAGTTCCATCTGTGGTGATTGTTTGAGAAGGGACTGAAGTGGAACCATCAAAGAGCCAATTTTCTAATATTTTCATGCACAAAGGGATTATCCTCAAAAGTCTTTCAAGATCATCATTCCAAACTGTTGCAGCCCTCCCATCAGTTTGAAGGGGGGGGGGGGAGGTAGGATAAGTTAAAGCTCAACAACTTAATGGATTTATCTGTTTATTTTAAATTTAAATTTGAACTTGAGAGAACTTTAGAGTTTCCCATTTCTCTTATAGGTCGTAACTATTTCTCCTATATGTTGTAACTTGTAACTAATTCTAGACGTTGGTTGTTTTGTTTAAATGAAATTGTTGCTTAGATGTAGTTGAACAGCCTTCTATCATTCAAGATTCCTAAATGTTTTCTTTCAGAGACCATTAATAACAATGCCGCGAGAGTTAATACCCTTCAAGTACCATAGACCTTTTAACAGTAGACCATTCATCAAGAGTTGGCCTCTGTATAAACTGACACACTTTGTTGACGGCAAACCGAATGTCAGGTCTAATCATGGTAGCATACTAAAGAGCCCCTACAATACTCCAGTACCAGGTAGGATCGACCATGAGCTCCCTCAAAAATTTGCACAATTGTGTAGAAGGAGAGAAATGGTTGGTAATAAGCTTGCAATCACTCATGTTTGCTCTCTGAAAGAGATCAATAATGTACTATTGTTGAGAGAGATGAAGAACATTAGAGAATGGAGACATAGACATTCCAAGAAAGTAATGTAAAGGGACCAAGATCTTTCATAACAAACACAAACACAAAGGTAGTCATAAATTGAGTAAGTAACAACCAAAACTCCCAGTAACAATAATGCCATCCACATAGATCAAGACATATAGTGTACCAGAAATTCCATGATAAATAAAAAGCGAAGTGTTAGTCTTAGATCCAACAAACCCATACTCCAATAAAAATGAGCTAAGTCTATCAAACCAAGCTCTAGGTGCTTATTTGAGTCTATATGAAGATCTGTGAAGACGACACACATAATCAAGGTGAAGAGAATTAGCAATCCCTGACAGTTGTTTCATGTAAATTGTTTCATTCAAGAATCCACACAAAAAGGCATTTTGTATGTCCATCTAGCAAATACGCCAAAAGTTGGAGACAACAAGAGATAGAACCAATCTCATTGTAGTGAGTTTGACAACAAGACTAAAGGTTTCATTGTAATCAAGTTCTTCCTATTGATTGAACCCCTTTGCCACTAATATGGCTTCGTATCTTTCAATGGAACTATCAGCCTTCCTTTTAATTCAAAAAACCACTTGTAACCAATACCATTAGTCTCATTAGGAGGAGTAAGAGACCAAGTGTCATTCTTTAAGAGGGCATTAAATTCTTCATCTGTAGCCTTTCGCTAGTGAGGGTATTTGTTGGCAATAGTGAAAGAGGTAGGTTCAAGCTGGGTTTGAGGATCATAGGGAAGATCAAGAATAAGGTCGATGGGGTAGGTGTCGGAGAAGGAGGGGAGAAGTGGGGCCCAAGGGAGGAGGATTAGACCAGGGGTGGGTAAGGTGGTGGTGGGGTTGACGGTGAGGAGGTGGGTGAGGGTTAGGTAACATAGGGAGAGGGCCAAGAAAAGAGGCGGGCAGGAGGTTTTTGACATTGATGGGTAACCTCCTTGGGTGGTTGATGTTGAAAGGAAAACTTCCTCTCATAAAAAACAACATGGCGAGAAATTAAAAATTTGTCCATCGAGGATCAAAACAACGATATCCACAGGTGAGGTGGACTATACCCAAAAAAGACATGCATGCTAGATCAAAATTCTAGTTTATGTTTGTTATAAGGATGAAAACAAGGGTAGTAGACACAACCAAAAACTCATAAAGAGTTATAATCAGGATGGACATTGAAGAGTTTATAGTAGGGTGAAACATTGCCCAAAAGAGTAGGAATCCTATGGATAAGAAACACTACAGTTTCAAATGCACAATTCCGATATTTTCTAGTTCAAGAGGAGTAGGCTAATAGGGTAAGTCCAGTTTCAATAATATGTCTATGACGACGCTCAACAGCCCCATTTTTCTCACTCGTGTAGGGACAAGGAAGGCAATGTTCAATCCCATAAGAAGTAAGAATGGTAGAAATAGTTCTATATTCTCCTCGCCTATACTCTAAAATTGTTTAAACAAGCAAGTTTAAGTTTTGAAGAATGCCAAAAACTTCAGATTTTAAATGGGATAAATCTAAATATATTTACTAAAGTCCTGCACAAAAATCACATAACACCAAAATCCATCAACATAAGTAATTGGAGAAGACCCCCGCACATCCGAATATATCAAATCCAAAGGTCTTACAGAAACTGATTTGGAAGAGAAGAATGGAAGCTTATGACTCTTTCCCTATTGGCATGCATCACACAAAAATTTGACCCTCTCAAAAGTAAATAGTAAATTAAACTTAGAAACTAATTTAAAGGCTAGATGGCCATGTCTAGAGTACCATTAGGAGACTAAAGTCTATTCACGAAGGAGTGCTTTTGCAGAACAATCGCCAAAGTGCAACTGGTACAGACCATTTCTAGTGTTTCCTTGGAGAAGACAATTCCCTATTGCTCTCATTCACATAAGACATAAGAATAAAACTGAAATATTGCATTGTCATTACGTGTAAACTATGAGATTGATAACAAATTCTACTTAATGGTAGGGAATTGAAGTACTTTATTAAGAAAATTGGAGAGTGGAGTGTATGCATAGAGAAACAAGCCTATAACATTACCAAGTTGCACTTGATCCGAAACAGTGTAAGGATGAGCCATTTGAAGATTTTCTAGGGCATTGGTGATGTGATTTGTAGCCCCAGAATCAGGATTCCAAGTCTAATTTACAATAGAGCCACCAGAGATTTTAGAAATATTCACAGAAGGGGGAGCACTCGCCGTACCTTGAAGGGCATGATTGTAACACTGATAGCAGTTACATGCTTTATGTCTAGGACAATCACAAATCTGACAAATAATGGGAAATGAATATTGTTGTCTGTAACCAGCATTAGAGGGAGGAGGTGGTGTGGCATGAATGGGAGGATAATAACCAGTAGGTCTCCCACGATAACATCTGCCTCTGTTCCTCGATCAACCTCAAAAGGGAGGACAAGAAAATCCAGAATTACCAGTCTGAGTCAGATTAGCCATAGAAGAAGATGAGTCATAGGCTAATTCATCCTTGAGACGAATTTCTTGCGTGAGTAACATTCCTTTTAACTGAAGAAAAGTGACACAGAATCCACAAGTGGTTATAGAAGTGACAAAGGCTGAATGTTCAAGGCCCAAACCATTAAGAACTTGTAAACAAAGGTCATCATCTGAAACAGTCTTACCAGTAGCTGCAAATTGATCAATAGTGGACTTAATGCAAAGGAGGTAGCCATGAATGCTACTATTACCTTGTTGCATGTGTTGCAGTTGAAGATGAGGTTGCATAATTTTTGCCAAAGAGGGTGTTACAAATGTAGTTTCAAGGTGATGCTAGACTTCTCTAGCAGTAGAACATCCAACGACTTGAGCATGGACAAGTTCAGATAGAGAGGCAATAAGCCAGCAAATGAGAAGTTGGTCCAGATGAACTCATTTGTTATAGTCTGGATTTGGCTTGCATAAAGGAATGGAATCTTCTTCAATGGTGATAGTGGTGGATGGGCATATTGGTGAGCCATCAACAATGTCAAACAACTCATAAGTCTTCAAAAGAGGAACAAGTTGGGATCTCCACGACAAATAGTTGTTCTCCGTGAGCTTAATGTCAAGAAGATTGTTGATGGAGGGAAGAGAAGCAAAGGGGGAGAAAGAATCTAGTACTCTGAGGCCACACTAGAAACCATGGCAATGGTGAAGAGAGAGAGACGTTTGAGAGCGGGGGGGGGGGAGAGAGAGAGACCAATGTTTTCGTGGTTGGGTTGAATGCAACCTATGTCTACAGTAAAGTTTGAGATGCTTCCACTATGTTAATAAGTTGTGTACATGACTTCTTATATAAAGTTAGAGTCATTGTTCATCAGTCTTCTAGGACTCTTGTAGCTATCATCATGTAGATTCTCTATGTTACAATGTTTGTAGCATTTGATTTTACATGAAGATAAGAATTTGAGATTACATAAAATATCAAGTACGGTTTTGTAAATACAACACCCCAATCTCCATGTAAGGAGAAAGTTTATTTGATCAAGCATTGACGTTACTTAGGTAGTAAACTAAAATACATTGAGAGGATTATCCATAGACAATATGAATAAATATAATCCACCAAGAATACAATAGACCGCAGCGAAAATTATTCAAATACATATCTAAAATATTTCTATGAATTGTCTCATAGTTTCAATGAAATCCAAGTAAACATTTAAATTTCAAGAATTTCAACCAATAGAAATTCTCAAAATTAATCTATCCTAAGAAATGTAGTAGAGATGGTCTTCATCTTCATCTTCCAAATATCCATCATCCCACTGATCAAGTCCATCATCTGTAGAAGTAAGGGGTAAGTTTTTGGGAAAAACTTACCAAGTACAACCTAACACATATCAATAATTTCCTTTTCTTTTATACTTCTATTAAATTAAATAATAATCTTATACAAATAAAATTAACTGGCATGTATAAAGGGGGGGGGGAAGAAAGTCATGACATGCCCAATGATATGAATGAGAATCAATGATGCTAAGAATATATAAATAAAACCACACTCTCACTGGTCTATGGTCGACAAGATGCCCCATGTTGTTACATGGTCTGCACGCATTACAAAACCCAACATCTATCTACCCAAACCAAATATTTCCAAACTCAATGTATATTCTATGTCGTTACATAGACTGCACACATTACGCAACCCTAACATACATTCTCATTCAAAAACACAACTACCATCCCATATGCATCCATCGTCTAAGGTCGATAGGATGTTCCATGCCGTTACATCACATGTGCATGTTACACAACCCAACATCCACCTACCCTAACTGAATATTGTGAAATCAATATATATTCTATGCCATTACATGGTCTAGGCGTATTACATAGCCTTAACATACATTCTCATCTGAAACACCTACTAACTCAACATCACACATATTGCTAATATAACCATGACATACTTTGATGAATCATAATCAAACCAGATCATGTAGAAAAATGAAATTTTGATTCAGTCCATTATCAAATCGATACATAATACAACAATAAACAACCCAATAAGACCTAAACTAAAGACACATTCATGATCAAAGAACAGATCAATAAATTTATGGAAGAGATTAATTACTAGTAGATCATGATAATCTCATAAAACATAATCTAAAAGAAAAACATATTTATACTCAAAGATAAGATATGCTAATAAATCAAGATAATCTCATAAAGTATAACCTAAAATGTATCTATACTCAAGACCAAATTATTAAATAAAAAGAACGAATCAACTACTAACAAATCATGTAAATCGAACATCATTTAAAACGTATTCATAATCAAGATCAAATTATTAAATAAAATAGGGATAATTATTATTGATCCCCTTGTGCTATTGCTTAGTTACCACTTTATCCCCTACACTTTTTGAAATTATTGATCCAACCTTAGACTTTTCCTGTAATTACTAAAGCCCCATTGCCGTTAAGTTTTATTAGTTAAGTGATGATGTGACATCTTTGATTTATTTAAAAATTTAAAAATAACCCCAAGATTTACTTACTTACACTTTATATTAAATCATATTACTACTCTTAGTAATTAGGAAAAAAATTACCATAATTAAAAAACCTTATTCTCTAATCAAAATAAAGAGAGCAAGGAAGGAGGGAAAAAAAAAAGATCTGGTTTTCAAAATATAAGAAAATAAGAAATTGATGATTCCTTATATTTTACCTTTTATTTATTTACTTTTTAATTTGACGTTATCAAGTCTTAGAAAGTTCTTACTTCCAATTGATTTTTATTTATATACTTTCTAATTTAACATTATCAAATTTAGGAAGTTCTTATTATTGATTTTTTTTTTTTTTTTTTTTTTTGGTGAATGTAAAATGATAAGAATATAATGTAAAATATATTACCCAAAAAAAGTGTAAAATTGATATTTTTATGAAATATTTTCATTCCCTTATTTATACAATTTTTTTGACCTCCACGCATGAAATCCCTATATTCCAAATTAGATCTGGGTTCGGTCAAAACAATACAAAAACATCTAATAATTTATGTAACTATAGGGCACTGAACATTAGACTTCCTTCTTTATTCAAAGTTATTGTTAACTATTTGGTTAATCCTCAACTTATAATTGAATTTAGCAAATTAATTCTAATAAGTATATTAATAACATACTAGTTCGGCCTTTAAGCGTAATTATGTAATCAATACAAAAGGCCAAGATTACCATTATGCTTTAATCATGGGTGTTACGGTAGATATTGTAATCTACTTCAAACTCTGCTTTGGATCGGTTAGAATCCTTATGAGTCTCATCTATAGAAAGCATCTTGAGTTAAAGTCTTGTGAGTATTATCTGTAAAATCCACCTTAAGTGTAGTAGTATGAGTTTAATCGACTTTGGACTTCTTAGGAGCAACCCTAGCCGCACAAGCTTGAGAGGAAGTGGCGGCCAGGGTTTTGGGTATTTTGCAAGAAATATCACTAATAATAAGTAACTGATATTTCATGATTAATGTTGTGTAATAGCAGTGCTTCTATATCCTATTAAAAATCAAGATACGGACCAAAGGTGAAATCTCTATTTTTTTCTTCTTATACCTGTGAATCCATTGGGGTTTTTCTTCCCCATCTGTTGTAATTTTCACAGAGACGTTCTCCCTCTACTGCGACTGCCCTTTGCTTGATAGACTTGTGCATGGCATGCATGTTTGAATAATGGACTGTTCTTCCTTTTTCCAGATTGTTGTGGTTGAACCCATCTTCTGTAGATTGGGAGATGGAAGAGTATCCACACTTACAGTCTTTGATTTGAAACAAGTTACGATCCCATGGCGGCTTTGATGGAACAGCCCAACTTCCTTCCTAATATACTACCATAGAATTGACACTTCGAGGCCTATATATAATATTTAATGTGCATAACTCAGCTAAACGAATGGTCCACTGTCAGAGCCTACGAGAGGCTAGAATGAATCCATTTTGGGAAAAATCCACCCCATGCAGCAGCAGTTTCCTCTTAAGCCAAGCAAGTGATTCAATCCAATTATCCAAGTACCCCAAGAATTGAAATGAAGAGCAATCTTTTCTTTTGTTGGTTTCTGGAAGCACTCCAATATAGACTATACTCATTAGGCCAAGATGTGGTCGATAAAATGTCTGAAGGGTCCTAGCTAGAGGTTTTAATGGAAGGTGACCTAGGGTTTTGAATGCAAGGTGACCCATATTGGAAGCCATCCAAATTGGGCTATATATATACTTACGAAGGGACAAGATAAGCACGCCATAGAGGCTTTAATGTAGGGTGTCCAAGACAAAGGAGTGGGACTGGCAAGCTTGACTCCCACTAGCGTGCATGCATTACGCTGCTACCTTGAATTTTTAAACTGCTGATCCTCGCTGCCTAGGCGTGATAAGGATGATTTTTCATCATTTCCCTAATTTGAATTCTTTCCATATCATTTCATTCTCTCATTTGAATTCTTTCCATATCATTTCATCTTCTCATTTGAATTCTTTCTATTAATCACTCCTCTCATTTGAATTCCTTCCATTCATCATTCTTTGCATTTGAATTCTTTCCATACCATTTCATCCTTCAATTTCATCAATATCCTAATTTGGCTTTGGCTTTGGCTTGATTAGGTTTCTGTATTGAATCATTTCCATACAAACATTTTCATGTATTATATTTACATACAAACATTTCCATGTATTGTATTTATATGTTTTATATCTTTCTTTTATTGGTCATAGTGACCTAACAGCATGGGATGTATGCTACCTATATATTTGAGTTTCTCTCATATGAATTCATTCAACTATTTTTCCCATTGAGATTGTTTCTTAATAATCCACCCGCCCATCCCCCGCTCTCCTGGATGGGTGACATGTATCCTCCCGTGGTACCAAGCGGCCATGGGCGGGACATATAGAGGGGCGGAAGAATAGGCGGACAAACTGCCCTGGTGGAGATGATCTGGACTCGAATTTTTACCTAAAACCATTGTTTTGTTGCAGACAAAGAACACTTTAGTATACTGGCTCTTCATCTAAATCTAAGACAAGTGATTGTCTCCCACAAGTACATGCGAAGAACCAAATTCTTTTCCCTCTTTGATCATTTTAGGATGTTATGTGTGACTCTGGATATTTGTATCCAATTTCGAAAATGGACCCAGTTCGACCTATCTTGGTTGACAATTCGAATGATTCCTTTTGTGAGATCTATGAAGGAAGTAGAGGGCTTAAGCTGATGGATCACCTAGTTTACCCGATTCAAAATTTATGTGTACGTACCTTATATTCTCTTATAGAGACATTGTGAGATTTGTGTTTTTCTCCTCAGGATTTTGAGTTAGAAGTCATAACGCTGTTTCGGTGATTGGCTAGGTGATATACATTGAAATCTTCGCTTCCTAGTTGTTCTTTTTTGCCCCTAAATATAACATACCATGAACCACATTAAATATTTATATTATAATATATTTTTTTTATGTTTTCTATTTATGATTTATTGATGTTTATTCCAATACAAAAGAAAGAAACATGAGGGGAAGAGGATATATTTTGGATTTGGTGGGAGAGAGAGATCTTGATCCAAAGCACGGATTTATCAAAGAAGTTAGAATTCTACAGTGATATGCAATTTAATTAAAATCCACGCAAATCCTTTACGTCCTTTACGCACGCCTGTCTTGAGCGCATAAGATATGAATCCATTTAATACAAATGTTGAGGCACTATTCTAAAGAGTTTTGGGTTCGTGGTTTTGTAACCATGGGTTGAAGGGATAGAAATCCAGGAGATTTAACATTCTCCCACCCTTAAAAGAAATTTTATCCTCGAAATTGACATACCAGAGGTGCCAAAAAGGATAGGATACTTCGCTCGCTTTTCATCTTCTTTCTCCCACAAGATTTCCTGAACTGTGTGATTCTTCCACCGAATCATCACTAATGGAATGGTTAAATCTCAGTTTTGCTTGTCCTTTTGGTCCAATATCTCAATAGCCTCTTCTTCAACTCTTGAAAGTTCTTTTCACATGATTCACTCCACACGAACTTCACTCCTTTCTTTGCCAATCTTGTCATCAGGGTATATAACCTAGAGAAGTTCTTGATGAATCTTTTATAACCTGCATATCCCACGAAACTTCTAATTTCGATAATAGACTTGGGTTGGTCCCAATCGCCTTTGTCTCCGACCTTATCTGGGTCCACTTTGATTTCATCCGTATATACAACATGACCCAAGAACACCACTTGAGAAAGCTAGAACTCACAATTGGAAAAAAAAATCGCATACAACTTCTTTTCTCTTATCCATTGCATAGCAACCTCAAGTGTTCAGTATATTCCTTCTCATCCTTAGAATTGATCAAGATGTCATCAATAAAGACCATTATAAATTTATCTAAGACATCATAAAATTTCCTATTCATCAAGTCCATGAAAGCGGCGGGTGCATTAGTGAAACCGAATGCCATCACCTTGAATTTTGTAATGATCATATCAAATCCTAAAAGTTGTTTTGCACGTGTCGCTTGCTTTCACTCTTAGTTGACGGTATCCCGACCTCAAGTCAATTTTGAAAACCAAAGCTCCCTTCAGATGGTCAAACAAATCATCAATTCTCGGTAGGGGATACCTATTCTCGATGGTAAGGGTTTTTAAATCCAATTTGAAGTTTGATGGGTCCTAGAAAGGCTAAAATCACATTTTGTGGCCCATGCTCTACTGAACAAAAAAGCCTTCATTTTATTGAGAGATTTAGCCCTATCAACAAACCGTGTTTCATTTGTTTGGTTCTTAGCCTCACCACTAAGTTGCATTGGCCAACTAAACAACTTGATGTTAATAACGCATTCTGTGAAATCCCCCAAGATCCTAATCCGAAAATTCTTATTGTAGGTCCAAAAACCCAGAGTGCGGGAAGAAAGCAACTGTGGGCCATCCAGATAGAGACCATTGGGTTGGAGTCCGAACTAATGAAAATAGGTGGAGATGATGCTAAGTTGGAATTCTTGGTCGAGTTTGGAAGGAGATCTAACTTGGACATTGACAGAATTGGTAGATGGATCAAGTATTTTGTGATGACATGTGTCGGTCCCAAAAATCAAGTAAGACCCTTCTCTAGTATATAATAGGAAATAGGGTAGAGCATGGGCTTTTTGATTTTGCCCCTGGAACAAATGATTTTAGGGTTGGTTGATTGCCTTGGTCGCCCTAGGCGACTAGCCTGATTCAGTGAAAAAGGCGCAATTTTGAAATTTTGATTTTTGAAGCCTTATTTAATGTGTTTTTTTATCTAAAACATGTCATTATGATCTAAAGTCATCAAAGAAACTCAGAGCTAGTCTTAGAACACCCCCATGAAGGTGAAAAACAGTATGGAGAGCATCCGACAAAGTTTCTAAATGGTGATTTACTTTCTTAAAGGTTAGTACTCTTCTTATTCTTTCTAATTCTCTTCTATAATTCATTTCTCCTACTGTCTAGACTGAGTTGAAGGCTTCTAGTTACTATATCAATTTAATTCTTCTACCCTCTTTACTTTGGAGTGAATCCCCATTCTTTCTAGCTTATCCACGAATCTTCTAGATCAATTTTGGAGACAACTTAATATAGGATTCATTAGGTTTTTATTGCTTTTGTTTTCTTTGGTATCTAAACTATGATAGATCATGTTCTAATGTTATTTAGAATTTTTTAAATATTTTTGGAGTAGTGAACCCAATCGGGAAGCCTTTTGACGATCCGAATCAATTTTATCCATACACGTAGGCTGATTGATTGGCTAGTCGCCTTGAGCAACCACTCCTACAGTGTTGGTCTTTTGTTTCTTTTTTCAATATCAGATCTCAAGGGTTATTTCTAACTTTGAACCAACACGTTAATCAGAATTTTCTGGAAACGTGAACATACTCTTTAACTTGCTTTTCAAAGTTGCAAATCATAAACAGAGTGAGGATGTTCATGTACACATAACCATTGTTACTTTCGTAGTTGATATGAAACTTGTTTATAATAATACATGCTATTGTTTTAGGATTTAGGAATGATGTTTATGATTCTAGAATACAGAATATATGTCGTTTATTATTGATATTGATGTATGGTATCAACATGTGACATTGTAGACTTAAATTGGTTTATGAATTGAGAATTCGATTGAATCGTTTTCTACTTTGTGGAAAGTGAATTATGTTGTGATTGTTGATTGAAGATTACCTATTTGGGTGTTTCTGGCTTGGGAAATCAGTGGAGGTGGTAGGGACACAATCCTCTGATGCCCTTAGCACTTTTCACGATTACTAGATGTCATGACTAGGAAGTCTACTGGAGTTTGGTTAGGTACCTCGTTAGATCACACCTTATCGGCATGGGTACTGATGCCAAGTGACCCATGGTAGTAGTGTGGGGTGGTGGGTGCTCAAGACTAGTAACCAACCCGTGAAAAGACACGGCCACATTGTGGGCGCCATTCATTGGTAGGCACTCAAAAATAGTTGCCAACCAGTGAGAGGACATGAGAGCTTCTCGTCCATTATTTGTGGATTACCAATAGGGAAGGCATAATTCGAGTTGGTTAGAGCCATAAGATATGTTGACTCTAGTAGAGGAGGATACCAAACCAAGAATGTAAGACGCATGAGGGGAGATATCTGAACCTAGGTTGATGTGACTTAGTAGTTGACTTGCATTGGGCTAGTTATGGCCCTGCCATAGGCCAGTACTCATACCATTGGTGTGGTGAGAGAGTGGTGACCTAAACCCCAGTCATGGTGAAAGTCTGAGAAGGATGCTTGACCCCTTATTTAGAATTTAAATATCGGTAACCAACCTGTGAGAGATCAGAGTGATGAAACTTACCCAAAGGAGGTTGGGGTTCTGCCTTAATGCGTGTGTACCATATAGGAACTAGCATCCGTTAGAGTGTAGTTGCATTGTTGTATTCCACTTCATGATATGTTGCACTATATGATGTATTAATTAGACTATGATATTGGTTATTTGTTTGTGAACTCGTTGAGTTCTTTAGAGCTCACCCTTCAGGGATTTTTTGTTTTAGAATTTGTTGTAGATCCAAATATCACAGAAATTCAATATTATAAAATATCGGTGACTGATTCGTACGGTGTACAAGATTTAGGGGACTATGACTTTCATAGTGAAAAATGTCCGTGTCTGGACTGCACATACTAGAATTAGTTCAACTCATGAGCTGATTTATAACATTCATGATACGGAGATTTTCGAGTTTCGAAATTATATTTAACTTAAGGACACATACGTGATGTAACACCTATGAGTTTTGATTATAATTAACCTCTCTAGTTGATTACTATAGTTTCGCCATCACTTACGCACTCTGATTTGATTTTAAGATCCTTGTTACTTGATATATTTCTTGGTTAATATTTTTTACATTGATTTATTTTGGTTCATGATTGGAATATTGTGTGGAATGGTTCGTGATTGTTTGATACTTGATCTATTGGGCTGTGGATCACTCCTCAAGGTATTCAAGCAAATGAATACCAGTTGGCGGATGTGACATGTTCTTACATGATTCTTTGACCACATCGGTTATAATGACACAGCCACCTAGTTTAATTGATTCTTCGAGTCCTACATATGTGTGCAAGCTTCATAGATCATATATAGCCTTTGTCAAGCATTGCATGCTTGATTTGACAGATTTAGTGGCTTTCTTTTGGAGTTGGTTTTGAGTATAGCATGTTCGATAGCTTCTTATTCATATATCTGACTAATGGCACATCTTGCTTTCATTACTCTGTGTGGACGACAATGTTCTCATCAGAAATTATTTGGCTTTCATTTAGTCTTCTATTTCCTCTTTGCGAGACTTTTGTTGTGAAGGACCTTGGTACTCTTTAATTTTTTAATTTTGGGCATTGAGCTGTCTCGTACTCCTTATGGTTTGTTTCTCTCATAAACCCAACGTACCTTTGGTTTGCTCTGTTGTGTTCATATGGATCAACTTAAGCTTGTGTCCACACCTATGGTGCCTTCTACTTCTTCATCTTATAGTACACCCTATCCTGATGTGACATTGTTTCTGGGTATTGTTGGAGCTCTTCAATATCTTAGTATGGCCTGTTTTGATATTTATTTACAGTCAACATTGCTTGTCAGGCTATGCATGCCCTAATTTGGCTGATTTCTATTCAGTCAAGCGTATCCTTCACTACATTAAGGGTACCATGGATTATGGGTTACAAAATTAGAGTTCTTTTCAGTTATATGGCTCTTTTTGGTGCCGATTGGGCAAGATATCCCTCCATTCATCGGTATACAACCCGATTTTTGTACATTTCTTGGGGCGAATTGCATTTCTTGCAGTGCCAAAAAGCATCTTACCATTTCTTGATCTAGCACTAGGGCCGAGTCTAGCCATGAGTTCTACTATAGCTAGCCTACATTGTTGAGTTTTCTTCTACAAGATATTAGTGTTCCTCGGGCGAAGCCTATTAGTCTGCTTTGTGCTTTACACGTGACTGCTAATCAAGTCTTCCATGGATGAATGGAGCATATATGGATTATCACTTTGTACGAGAGAATGTGCATTGGGTCATATTCTTACTTGTTTTTGTCATGACATCAGTGGGCGGATTTGTTTACTAAGGCTCTTCCTAGACGAGAGTTTGAAGGGTTGTATTCCAAACATGGCCTTGATAGGTGGCCTTAAGTTTGAAGGGTTGTACTCACATGTGTTTTGTAGAGAACGAGTGATGTACACCTATATATAAATATATATATATATATATATATATATGATCAAATATGACATTTATCTATTACGCAATATACTATAGAACAGATATATGTTTCCCTTCATTTTAGTTCAGACTTCAAGCAATTTGGGCCAAAATAGATTTAGATTGGTGCATAGATGCACAAAAAATAAAAAATCAAAAAATCAAAATCAAAATAAGAAGTTGGAAAAATACAAATCTCCCTAGTACAAAGTAATAAGACTTAATATCTTATTAACGAACTCTAATACCATGATAAGACTTAAAAAAGACAATATTTTATTGATGAACTCAATAAGCTGAGAGCATGAGGAAGACCACAAAAGAATACATAGAAACACAAGATTATACAATAATGCAGTATACCATGGGACAGCTATATATACTACCAGGTTTCTTCACCTTAACACAAAGAGACTGACTAATTAATTAACGGCGACTAGGTGGAGGTGGAGGTGGAGGTGAAGCATTAGTGGATCCACATGATGCCCTGATCTCTCCCTCAGGTTCAAGCAGTACATTTACTGCTCCCATTTTGACTAGAGCAACTGCCAGTTGAGTATAGAAGAGCGAGTTATTGTTGGCTAGCATCTGCACGGTGGCATTAGTTCGAGTATCCAAGTCTATCTCTTGGTCAATTCCTAGAACACCTTTGTTTTCTTGAATTTGCATGAAGTAGGAGTTGTCTACAGTATTCACACTCAGCGAATTCTGATCCAGAGCAGCTATGTTGTCGTTTGTTGAGTTTTGAGGACATGTCGACTTCAGTGAGTTAAGTAGAACATGATTCATTGTTGGATCGGCCATTCCAGTGTTGTTGTAATTGTAGAGACGATCACTAAAGGAAGAACAATGTGATACCCCTACTGTGTGAGCTCCTGAGAGTCACAAATAAACCCAGTATGAGACCTATTTAACATTAGTTCCAAGGCATGAAAGTAACTGTCTAATACCATATCCATTTGTGCAGGTTTGGATATTAGTGAAGATCCTCTCCACCCAGCCTATCCTCACATGAGTGTGGGACCCACACAGCCCTGTTCTGACACAAACAAAGCATGAGTGTATGGGTCCCATACTCATGTGAGTGTTTGTAGGTGGAAGGTTAAGTTGGGTAAAAAGAATCTGAACTCATAAATATGGAAGTGTAATGTTCTTTATCTTAGAGAATGGTCTCTTTTTGCATGCAAAGGCCATCAAAAGGGTATATATGTTTTCTTTGTTTACTTACCAATGAGAGCAACCATGTCTGAAACATTCATTCCTAGATTCCCAAATGCAGTAATAGAATCACCAACCGAAATTTCTGCTGGAGGTATTAGAGCCACAGCTTCGCTTGCTATTGAAATTAGACCATCTCTTCTCCCCGTTGTTACATTAAAAGTTTGTCCGCCACCCTACATAAACTCATTTCACGACATAAATCAAGAAGTGGCAAACAGAACTCCTTGCATGTACTATGTATACTCAGCATTAGTTTTTAGGCACAAGGGTTCCGTTAAAGAATTACACCATAAGTATCTAGTTTGGAATACTGTTTCTAATTAGTATTGTAGACAATGCTAAGTTTTATAGTTAATGGATTCTCCCATAAGCCCCGTTACACTATTGGTTATAACTAAACAGTAGCATATATTCAAACATAAGTTGTGTATAACTCAAATACTTCAACATGAATGATGACATCCAAATTTCTTTCATTGAAACCTATCGATTCATAACCACCTCTGCTATTATGATAAGAAAGAAAGCATAATTTATAAACAGCGTACCAACACAACTGCTTCTCTAGCAGCCATGACGATGATATCAGCACAAGAAACAACTCCTGGGCATTTATCTTCTAGTTCGGTTTTCACTTTGTCAATGACATCATAACCTCGGATATTTAGATTTGGAGGTGCAGTCTTCTCAGTTGTGTTTCCGTCTAAAAGTATTGATGCATCACATCCCTAATCAGATAAAAATTGATATTAATATAGATAAACAAGCCTGACTGTAAGTAGCACAGACAGAGTTTCAGTTGGCACTCTTGCGAGTTTCTTACCCTGACAAAGCAATCATGGAATTGCAAGCGTAGCATTGCAGCAACTACGGTTACGTCCGATGCATACTGCGTAGAGATAACATTTTGAACGATCTCCTCAACATTTGTACCATTGTTGGGACATCTTCCATTGTAATAGCCTATCTGCAGATCTGCATAACACAAACAAGTCCAGTTCACTAAAACTACCATACCAAGCCCGAGTGCAACTGTTGCCAAGGTTTTCATCATTGTTGGAACTCGATTTATGAGTACTTGAAAACACTGAAGTCTTAAGGAGGGAGACATGCCTCTTCTAGTATTTATAGAGTTAGTTAGGACTTGGTAGTTGAACATTGATGGTGACTTCTCCAACTTGCTAGGAAACGGATTGGCTGATCCGTTCTTGATGTTCTAGAAATGCAGCGTAGACGTGCAATCACGTAAGAATGAAGCAGAAAAATAAACTGAAATCCTAGGGGAATGCACGAATTTTATTTTTAGGGGATTGACTTGAGTTTTTATTTTATTTTATTAATTTTTTCGTTGGAAGAATATTAAGAATGAAAATGTTAGAAGCAAGAACTGACTCTTAACAGAAGCTTGACAGCAATGCTACAATGAGTTCAGATCCTTTCTACCATTCCTTTCACTTTCAGAGTTGGTTTGACACAAACCTGCCCATGCTACACCCTCAGGCACATGGGAGGACTGACAATAATGCTAGGCTCCTCTATCATAAAACTCACTAAGCATGCAAGAGGTCCAATCATGGAAGAGAATTCCTCTCCACTTTAACTAGAATAATCCAGAATCGATTGGGTAGGACACCAAAAGCATTTAATATACAAATTTCTGAATTTATTTAATTTGATTTTCTTTACTAACTTTTATTACAGAATATCAAGTGGTCTTTTTTTCTGGAAGTGAGGCAAGTGGATTATTAAAACAAAAAGATGGATTATATACCCAATTCCTTATGTGAATTAAAAAGAATAAAACCAAAAATTTGACCACCCAACATCCATTGACCACATTTTTTTACCACAAGTTGCGCATCGCTATCAGTAAAGCAATCCCAACAATGGAAAATATAGGATCTTTTACAATCATGATTCTCCAATTGTAAACCATTTGGTTTCCAAAAATTTGGTTCCTTGAATAATCACCTAATTCCTTGGTTAATACAAATCATGATTTTCTGGTGACTACTGGGAATGATATTCATAACATATAATGGACAGGATACTCTCCATGTCCTCTCACAGATTGGTTACCGGTCTTGAGCTTCAAGGAACCATTGTCTATTATATGCAACCCTACTGCTCTATGATGATAGTGGGCCTGCTTGACACTCAGGACCCATCCACAAACATCACGGGTAACCAGCTTCAATACCCTTGCCAGAAGGGTAGTAATACTCATGATGTTACTTAGCCAAACACTTCTAGACACCTAGCATTGATGTACTTAGGCCGAGATGCGTACTCATGTAAGTTAACTAGGGTAATGGACGAACCTACAACCCCAGTTGGTAAATAGATATATGAGAATCTAAGTCTAAAAACTAGTCCCCCACACATTCTCATATCATCATTCAAATAATATTGAAAATGGAAGCAAACATACTTCCTTACCTTTCATTTGTGCAAATTCCCACACATTATCACAAGATAATAAATACTAAAGCAAGGCAAGATATCAAGAATGAAATTTAATTAATATAATTAAACATGCAAGATAAGGTTAAGTACATTCCTTGCCTTTCCAGTTAGTATAAGCTCTCCAAAGTTCCACAAAGTCACACTCACGAGTTGGTGATTATAATCAAAATAAACATAATCATTTAAGAAGATCAATAGACATAAATTATAAGTCAATTGGGTTTTAATAGAGTTCCCAAAATCACCCAACAAAAGCCTAATCTTCCAACTAAGTTCGAACCCGCCGTTCTCATCCTAGTTTCGAAGAAAATCAATATTTCGCCATCGATTCGAAGTCAAATCGAAATGAAACTTTTAGAATGTCTAATTGGCAGAAATAGGGTCCTAAGGGTACCTTCAATTTGATCTAATTCATTTCAGATCAAAAAGCCCTAAATTTGGCTCTCCGAATCGCCCACGGGCGGCTCAGAGAGTCAAAACGCAAAATATTTTGCAGCGATTCGCTAAACCACTTCTAGACTATAAGTAAGCATAAATATAACTAAATACAAGCATTAATTAAACATAACTTGCATCAACTACCCAAATCTATATGTTATTGTGAAGAACACCCCATAAAACCAAGCTTAAAGAAGAGGGTTTAAGGATTCTCACCTTTTCTAACGATTTCCTTTTCTAACGATTTCACTATAATTTGGGTGTCGGCATGCTTCCGAATGGTTACAATCTCTTCCTTCCCTTGGTTTCTCCTCCTCCTTTAGCCTCAGCCTTGCACTAGCATTCTAAAATGCGAGTATGAGAGAATAGGAACTCAATAGGGTTTTAAACAGTAAAAACCCAAATCTGCCCCAAACTGGGCAAGGGGGGTCAACTAGCCGTTCAAATGGCCCAATTGACTGGCCCTGGTTGAAGGGCCAACCAAGGTGTAATTCCAATGATTATTGGCTTGGTGGAAAGATCTTTCGATGATCTTCATTTGGATACCTTAATCTCGTCAATCAGACTCTCCATCGCCGGTCTACAGACGTGCCAAAATCGTCCTTTTTACACCATCGTGATTAATCTTCCCTCTTCTCTTAAACTCTAGGAGAGTTTTTGAGTCATCACAAGGATCATCCACAATCATTGGGTCCATTTTTTAACCTTCGGGCTTGACTTGAATGGCCCACAGTTGTCTTCGACTCGAGTTTTGGGCTCGCGGGTTTGTAACCATGGGTTAAAGGGTTAGAAATCCGGGAGATTTCACATTCTCCCACCCTTAAAAAGAAATTTTATCCTCAAAATTGACATACCAGAGGTGCCAAAAAGGATAGGATACTTCGCTCACATTTCATCTTCTTTCTCCCACGAGACTTCCTGAACTGTGTGATTCTTCCAACGAATCATTACTAATGGAATGGTTAAATCTCAGAGTTGCTTGTCCTTTTGGTCCAATATCTCAATAGCCTCTTCTTCAACTCTTGAAAGTTCTTTTCACATGATTCACTCCACACGAACTTCACTCCTTTCTTTGCCAATCTTGTCATCAGGGTATATAACCTAGAGAAGTTCTTGATGAACCTTCTATAACCTGCAAGTCCCACGAAACTTCTAATTTCGATAATAGACTTGGGTTGGTCCCAATCTGCCACTGTCCTGACCTTATCTAGGTCCACTTTGATTTCATCCGTACAACATGACCCAAGAACACCACTTGAGAAAGCCAGAACTCACACTTGGAAAAAAATTTCGCATACAGCTTCTTTTCTCTTATCCATTGCATAGCAAACCTCAAGTGTTCGGTATATTCCTTCTCATCCTTAGAATAGATCAAGATGTCATCAGTAAAGACCATTATAAATTTATCTAAGACATCATAAAATATCCTATTCATCAAGTCCATGAAAGCGGCGGGGGCATTAGTGAAATCGAATGCCATCACCTTGAATTTTGAAATGATCATATCAAATCCTAAAAGTTGTTTTACATGTGTCGCTTGCTTTCACTCTTAGTTGACGGTATCCCGACCTCAAGTCAATTTTGAAAATACCAGAGCTCCCTTCAGATGGTCAAACAATTCATCAATTCTCGGTAGGGGATACCTATTCTCGATGGTAAGGGTTGTTAAATCCAAGTTGAAGTTTGATGGGTCCTATAAAGGCAAAAAGCACATTTTGTGGCCCATGGCTCTACTGAACAAAAAAGCCTTCATTTTATTGAGAGATTTAGCCCTATCATCAAACCGTGTTTCATTTGTTTGGTTCTTAGCCTCACCACTAAGTTGCATTGGCCAACTAAACAACTTGATGTTAATAACGCATTCTGTGAAATCCCCCAAGATCCTAATCCGAAAATTCTTATTGTAGGTCCAAAAACCCAGAGTGCGGGAAGAAAGCAACTGTGGGCCATCCAGATAGAGACCATTGGGTTGGAGTCCGAACCAATGGAAATAGGTGGAGATGATGCTAAGTTGGGATTTCTGTCAGAGTTAGGAAGGAGATCTAACTTGAACATTGACAGAATTGGTAGATGGATCAAGTATTTTGTGATGACATGTGTCGGTCCCAAAAATCAAGTAAGACCCTTCTCTAGTATATAATAGGAAATAGGGTAGAGCATGAGCTTTTTGATTTTGCTCCTGGAACAAAAGTTTTTGGGGTTGGTTGATTGCCCTGGTCACCACAGGCGACTAGCTTGGTTTGGTGAAAAAAGCGCAATTTTGAAATTTTGATTTTTGAAGCCTTATTTAATGTGTTTTTTTTATCTTAAACATGTCATTATGATCTAAAGTCATCAAAGAAAGTCAGAGCTAGTCAGAAAACACTCCACAAAGGTGAAAGACAGTGTGGAGAGCATCCGACAAAGTTTCTAAATGGTGATTTACTTTCTTAAAGGTTAGTACTCTTCTTATTCTTTCTAATTCTCTTCTATAATTCATTTCTCCTATTGTCTAGACTGAGTTGAAGGCTTCTAGTTATAGTATCAATTTAATTCTTCTACCTTCTTTACTCTGGAGTGAATCCCCATTCCTTCTAGCTTATCCACGAAACTTCTAGATCAATTTTGGAGACGACTTAATATAGGATTCATTAGGTTTTTATTTCTTTTGTTTTGTTTGGTGTCTAAACTATGATAGATCATGTTCTAGTGTTATTTAGAATTTTTTAAATATTTTTGGAGTAGTGAACCCAATCGGGAAGCCTTTTGACAATCCGAGTCAATTTTATCCATACACGTAGGCTGACTGATTGGCTAGTTGCCTTGAGAAACCACTCCTGCAGTGTTGGTCTTTTGTTTCTTTTTTCAATATCAGATCTCTAGGGTTATTTCTAACATTGAACCAACATTTTAATCGGAATTTTTGGGAAGCGTGAACATACTCTTTAACTTGCTTTTCAAAGTTGCAAATCATAAACAGAGTGAGGATGTTCATGTACACATAACCATTGTTACTTTCGTAGTTGATATGAAACTTGTTTATAATAATACATGCTATTGTTTTAGGATTTAGGAATGATGTTTATGATTCTAGAATACAGAATATATGTCGTATATTATTGATATTGATGTATGGTATCAACATGTGACATTATGGACTTAAATTGGTTTATGAATTGAGAATGCGATTGAATCTTTTTCTACTTTGTGGAAAGTGAATTATGTTGTGATTGTTGATTGGAGATTACCTATTTGGGTGTTTTTGGCTTGGGAAATCAATGGAGGTGGTAAGGACACAATCCTCCGATGCCCTTAGCACTTTTCACGATTACTAGATGTCATGACTAGGAAGTCTAGTGGAGTTTGGTTACGTACCTCGTTAGATCACACCTTATCGGCATGGGTACTGATGCCGAGTGACCCATGGTAGTAGTGTGGGTTAGTGGGTGCTCAAGACTAGTAACCAACCAGTGAGAAGACACGGCCACATTGTGGGCGCCATTCATTGGTAAGATTGCATATAATAGGCTTAGGCTAATAGGCACTCAAAAATAGTTGCCAACCAGTGAGAGGACATGAGAGCTTCTCATCCATTATTTGTGGATTACCAATAGGGAAGGCATAATTTGAGTTGGTTAGAGCCATATGATACGTTGACTCTAGTAGAGGAGGATACCAAACCAAGAATGTAAGACGCATGAGGGGAGATATCTGAACCTAGGTTGATGTGACTTAGTAGTTGACTTGCATTGGGCTAGTTATGTCACTGCCATAGGCCATTACTCATACCATTGGTGTGGTGAGAGAGTGGTGACCTAAACTCCAGCCATGGTGAAAGTCTGAGAGGGATGCTTGACCCCTTATCTAGAATCTAAATATCGATAACCAACCTGTGATAGATCAGAGTGATGAAACTTACCCAGAGGAGGTTGGGGTTCTGTCTTAATGCGTGTACATTATGGGTTACAAAATTAGAGTTCTTTTCAGTTATATGGCTCTTTTTGGTGCCGATTGGGCAAGATATCCCTCTATTCATCGGTATACAACCGGATTTTTTTACATTTCTTGGGGCGAATTGCATTTCTTGGAGTGCCAGAAAGCATCCCACCATTTCTTGATCTAGCACTAGGGCCGAGTATAGGGCCATGAGTTCTACTATAGTAGCCTACATTGTTGAGTTTTCTTCTACAAGATATTAGTGTTCCTCGGGCGAAGCCTATTAGTCTGCTTTGTGCTTTACACGTGACTGCTAATCAAGTCTTCCATGGATGAATGGGGTATATATGGATTATCACTTTGTACAAGAGAAAGTGGCATTGGGTCATATTCTTACTTGTTTTTGTCATGACATCAGTGGGCAGATTTGTTTACTAAGGCTCTTCCTAGACAAGAGTTTGAAGGGTTGTATTCCAAACATGGCCTTGATAGGTGGCCTTAAGTTAGAGAGGGCGCGAGGGGCTGTTGCAGAAAGATCTAGTACTCACATGTGTTTTGTAGAGAACGAGTGATGTACACCTATACATACATACATATATATATATATATATATGATCGAATATGACATTTATCAATTACGCAATATACTATAGAACAGATATGTTTCCCTTCATTTTAGTTCAGACTTCAAGCAATTTGGGCCAAAATAGATATAGATTGGTGCATAGATCAAAAAATCAAAATCAAAATAAGAAGTTGGAAAAATACAAATCTCCCTAGTACCAAGTAATAAGACTTAATATCTTATTAAAAAACTCTAATACCATGATAAGACTTAAAAAAGACAATATTTTATTAATGAACTCAATAAGCTGAGAGCATGAGGAAGACCACAAAAGAATACATAGAAATACAAGATTATACAATAATCCAGTATACCATGGGACAGCTATATATACTACCAGGTTTCTTCACCTTAACACAAAGAGACTGACTAATTAATTAACGGCGACTAGGTGGAGGTGGAGGTGAAGCATTAGTGGATCCACATGATGCCCTGATCTCTCCCTCAGGTTCAAGCAGTACATTTACTGCTCCCATTTTGACTGGAGCAACTGCCAGTTGAGTATAGAAGAGCGAGTTATTGTTGGCTAGCATCTGCACGGTGGCATTAGTTCGAGTATCCAAGTCTATCTCTTGGTCAATTCCTAGAACACCTTTGTTTTCTTGAATTTGCATGAAGTAGGAGTTGTCTACAGTATTCACACTCAGCGAATTCTGATCCAGAGCAGCTATGTTGTTGTTTGTTGAGTTTTGAGGACATGTCGACTTCAGTGAGTTAAGTAGAACATGATTCATTGTTGGATTGGCCATTCCAGTGTTGTTGTAATTGTAGAGACGATCACTAAAGGAAGAACAATGTGATACCCCTACTGTGTGAGCTCCTGAGAGCCACAAATAAACCCAGTATGAGACCTATTTAACATTAGTTCCAAGGCATGAAAGTAACTGTCTAATACCATATGCATTTGTGCAGGTTTAAATATTAGTGAAGATCCTCTCCACCCAGCCTATCCTCACATGAGTGTGGGACCCACACAGCCCTGTTCTGACACAGACAAAGCGTGAGTGTATGGGTCCCATACTCATGTGAGTGTGTATAGGTGGAAGGTTAAGTTGGGTGGAAAGAATCTGAACTCATAAAATATAGAAGTGTAATGTTCTTTATCTTAGAGAATGGTCTCTTTTTGCATGCAAAGGCCATCAAAAGGGTATATATGTTTTCTTTGTTTACTTACCAATGAGTGCAACCATGTCTGTAACATTCATTCCTAGATTCCCAAATGCAGTAATAGAATCACCAACCGAAATTTCTGCTGGAGGTATTAGAGCCACAGCTTCGCTTGCTATTGAAATTAGACCATCTCTTCTCCCCGTTGTTACATTAAAAGTTTGTCCGCCACCCTACATAAACTCATTTCACGACATAAATCAAAATGTGTCAAACAGAACTCCTTGCATGTACTATGTATACTCAGCATTAGTGTTTAGGCACAAGGGTTCCGTTAAAGAATTACACCATAAGTATCTAGTTTGGAATACTGTTTCTAACTAGTATTGTTGACAATGCTAAGTTTAATAGTTAATGGACTCTCCCATAAGACCCGTTATACTATTGGTTATAACTAAACAGTAGCATACATTCAAACATAAGTTGTGTATAACTCAAATACCTCAACATGTATGATGACATCAAAAATTCTTTCATTGAAACCTATCGAAGATTCTTAACCACCTCTGCTATTATGATAAGAAAGAAAGCATAATTTATAAACACCATACCAACACAACTGCTTCTCTAGCAGCCATGACAATGATATCAGCACAAGAAACAACTCCTGGGCATTTATCTTCTAGTTCGGTTTTCACTTTGTCAATGACATCATAACCTCGGATATTTAGATTTGAGAGCCTTGTGTTTCCGTCTAAAAGTATTGATGCATCACATCCCTATTCAGATAAAATTGATATTGTTGATACGATCACTCCCGTCCTCTCCCCCCTCAACAAGACCGAGCATCACAATAATATGATCTCAACTACTCAATAGAGAATTCATGTAATTGATCACAAAAATATGAAACCCCCCCGTTACCGAGTAATATGGTAATAGAGATAAACAATAACCCCCCTTTGAGTTATTGTAGGAGAGTAACTCTTTAGAAGAGTCCTTTACCTAACTAACTCCTTCTCCAGCGGGCATGGGAGGAGTCTACCTGCACGTGGCCATCTCCTAGGGCATTTGATGCTTCTAGTTGGGTTTTCAGTTGGTCAATGACATCATGAACCTCGGACTATTTAGATTTGGAGGTGCAGCTCTCTGGATTGTGCTTCCGCCGGTTAAAAGTATTGATGCATCACATCCCCATTTTAGTCAAAAATTGATATTAATATAGATAAACAAGCCTGACTGTAAGTAGCACAGACAGATAGTTTCAGTTGGCACTCTTGCAAGTTTCTTACCCTGACAAAGCAATCATGGAATTGCAAGCGTAGCATTGCAGCAACTATGGTTACGTCCGATGCATACTGCGTAGAGATAACATTTTGGACGATCTCCTCAACATTTGTACCATTGTTGGGACATCTGCCATTGTAATAGCCTATCTGATGATCTGCATAACACAAACAAGTCCAGTTCACTAAAACTACCATACCAAGCCCGAGTGCAACTGTTGCCAAGGTTTTCATCATTGTTGGAACTCAATTTATGAGTACTTGAAAACACTGAATTCTTAAGGAGGGAGACATGCCTCTTCTAGTATTTATAGAGTTAGTTAAGACTTGGTAGTTGAACATTGATGGTGACTTCTCCAACTTTCTTGGAAACGGATTGGCTGATCCGTTCTTGATGTTCTAGAAATGCAGCGTAGACGTGCAATCACGTAAGAATGAAGCAGAAAAATAAACCGAAATCCTAGGGGAAGGCACGAATTTTTGGGGGCTTTGACATGAGTTTTCATTTTATTTTATTAATTTTTTTGTTGGAAGAATATTAAGAATGAAAATGTTAGAAGCCATAACTGACTCTTAACAGAAGCTTGACAGCAATGCTACAATGAGTTCAGATCCTTTCTACCATTCCTTTCACTTTCACAGTTGGTTTGACACAAACCTGCCCGTGCTACACTCTCAGGCACATGGGTGGACTGACAATAATGCTAGGCTCCTCTATCATAAAACTCACTAAGCATG
Organism: Hakea prostrata; assembly: GCF_041222555.1. Lineage (NCBI taxonomy): Eukaryota > Viridiplantae > Streptophyta > Magnoliopsida > Proteales > Proteaceae > Hakea > Hakea prostrata. The sequence continues at coordinate 32,811,723 of NC_142609.1, forward strand.
CAACCGGTCCAATCATGGAAGAGAATTCCTCTCCAACTTTACTAGAATAATCCAGAATCGATATGGTAGGACACCAAAAGCATTTAATATACAAATTTCTGAATTTATTTAATTTGTTTTTCTTTACTAACTTTTATTACAGAATATCAACTGGTCTTTTTTTTCTGGAAGTGAGGCAAGTGGATTATTAAAACAAAAAGATGGATTATATACCCAATTCCTTTTGTGAATTAAAAAGAACAAAACCAAAAATTTGACCACCCAACATCCATTGACCACATTTTTTTACCACAAGTTGCACATCGCTATCAGTAGTGGAAAATATAGGATCTTTTACAATCATGATTCTCCAATTGTAAACCAATTGGTTTCCAAAAATTTGGTTCTTCAATAATCACCTAATTCCTTTGTTAACACAAATCATGATTTTCTGGTGACTACTGGGAATGATATTCATAACATATAATGGACATGATGCTCTCCATGTCATCTCATAGGTTGGTTACCGATCTTGAACTTCCAGGAGCCATTATCTATTTTATGCAACCTACTGCTCTATGATGATAGTGGGTCTACTTGATACTCAGGACCCAGCCACAAACATCACTGGTAACCAGCTTCAATACCCTTTCCAGAAGGGTAGTAATACTCATGAGGTTACTTAGCTAAACACTTCTAGACACCTACCATTGATGTACGTAGGCCTAGATGCATACTCATGTAAGTTAACTAGGGTAATGGGCGAAACCACAACCCCAGTTGGTAAATAGATATATGAGAATCTAAGTCTAAAAACCAGTCCCACACACATTCTCATATCATCATTCAAATAATATTGAAAATGGAAGCAAACATACTTCCTTACCTTTCATTTGTGCAAATTCCCACACATTATCACAAGATAATAAATATTAAAGCAAAGCAAGATATCAAGAATGAAATTTAATTAACATAACTAAACATGCAAGATAAGGTTAAGTATATTCCTCGCCTTTCGAGTTAGTATAAGCTCTCCAATGTTCCACAAAGTCACACTCACGAGTTGGTGATTATAATCAAAATAAACCTAATCATTTAAGAAGATCAATAGACATAAATTATAAGTCAATTGGGTTTTAATAGAGTTCCCAAAATCATCCAACAAAAACCTAATCTTCCAACTAAGTTCGAACCCGCCATTCTCATCCTAGTTTCGAAGAAAATCAATATTTCGCCATCGATTCGAAGTCAAATCGAAATGAAACTTTTAGAATGTCTAATTGGCCGAAATAGGGTCCTAAGGGTACCTTCAATTTGATCTAATTCATTTTAGATCAAAAAGCCCTAAATTTGGCTCTCCGAATCGCCCACGGGCGGCTCAGAGAGTCAAAACGCAAAATATTTTGCAACGATTCGTAAACCACTTCTAGACTATAAGTAAGCATAAATATAACTAAATACAAGCATTAATTAAACATAACTTGCATCAACTACCCAAATCTATATGTTATTGTGAAGAACACCCCATAAAACCAAGCTTAAAGAAGAGGGTTTAAGGATTCTCACCTTTTCTAACGATTTCGCTATGATTTGGGTGTCGGCATGCTTCCAAATGGTTAGAATCTATTCCTTCCCTTGGTTTCTCCACCTCCTTTAGCCTCAGCCTTGCACTAGCATTCTAAAATGCAAGTATGAGAGAATAGGAACTCAATAGGGTTTTAAACAGTAAAAACCCAAATCTGCCCCAAACTGGGCGGTCAATTAGCCGTTCAAATGGCCCAATTGACTGGCCCTGGTTGAAGGGCCAACCAAGGTCTAATTCCAATGATTTTTGGCTTGGTGGAAAGATCTTTCAATGATCTTCATTTGCATACCTTAATCTCGTCAATCAGACTCTCCATCGCCGGTCTACAGACGTGCCAAAATCGTCCTTTTTACACCATCGTGATTAATCTTCCCTCTTCTCTTAAACTCTAGGAGAGTTTTTGAGTCATCACAAGGATCATCCACAATCATTGGGTCCATTTTTTAACCTTCGGGCTTGACTTGAATGGCCCACAGTTGTCTTCGACTCGAGTTTTGGGTTCGCAGTTTTGTAACCATGGGTTAAAGGGTTAGAAATCCGGGAGATTTCACATTCTCCCACCCTTAAAAAGAAATTTTATCCTCGAAATTGACATACCAGAGGTGCCAAAAAGGATAGGATACTTCGCTCGCATTTCTTCTTCTTTCTCCCACGAGATTTCCTGAACTGTGTGATTCTTCCACCGAATCATTACTAATGGAATGGTTAAATCTCAGAGTTGCTTGTCCTTTTTGTCCAATATCTCAATAGCCTCTTCTTCAACTCTTGAAAGTTCTTTTCACATGATTCACTACACACGAACTTCACTCCTTTCTTTGCCAATCTTGTCATCAGGGTATATAACCTAGAGAAGTTCTTGATGAACCTTCTATAACCTGCAAGTCCCACGAAACTTCTAATTTCGATAATAGACTTGGGTTGGTCCCAATCTGCCACTGTCCTGACCTTATCTAGGTCCACTTTGATTTCATCCGTACAACATGACCCAAGAACACCACTTGAGAAAGCCAGAACTCACACTTGGAAAAAAAATTTCGCATACGGTTTCTTTTCTCTTATCCATTGCATAGCAAACCTCAAGTGTTCGGTATATTCCTTCTCATCCTTAGAATAGATCAAGATGTCATCAGTAAAGACCATTATAAATTTATCTAAGACATCATAAAATATCCTATTCATCAAGTCCATGAAAGCGGCGGGTGCATTAGTGAAACCGAATGCCATCACCTTGAATTATGAAATGATCATATCAAATCCTAAAAGTTGTTTTGCATGTGTCGCTTGCTTTCACTCTTAGTTGACGGTATCCCGACCTCAAGTCAATTTTGAAAATACCAAAACTCCCTTCAGATGGTCAAACAATTCATCAATTCTCGGTAGGGGATACCTATTCTCGATGGTAAATCCAAATTGAAGTTTGATGGGTCCTAGAAAGGCTAAAAGCACATTTTGTGGCCCATGGCTCTACTGAACAAAAAAAGCCTTCATTTTATTAAGAGATTTAGCCCAATCATCAAACCGTGTTTCATTTGTTTGGTTCTTAGCCTCACCACTAAGTTGCATTGGCCAACTAAACAACTTGATGTTAATAACGCATTCTGTGAAATCCCCCAAGATCCTAATCCGAAAATTCTTATTGTAGGTCCAAAAACCCAGAGTGCGGGAAGAAAGCAACTGTGGGCCATCCAGATAGAGACCATTGGGTTGGAGTCTGAACCAATGGAAATAGGTGGAGATGATGCTAAGTTGGGATTTCTGTCAGAGTTTGGAAGGAGATCTAACTTGGACATTGACAGAATTGGTAGATGGATCAAGTATTTTGTGATGACATGTGTCGGTCCCAAAAATCAAGTAAGACCCTTCTCTAGTATATAATAGGAAATAGAGTAGAGCATGGGCTTTTTGATTTTGCTCCTGGAACAAAAGTTTTTGGGATTGGTTGATTGCCCTGGTCGAGGCGACTAGCCTGGTTTGGTGAAAAAGGCGCAATTTTGAAATTTTGATTTTTGAAGCCTTATTTAATGTGTTTTTTTATCTAAAACATGTCATTATGATCTAAAGTCATCAAAGAAAGTCAGAGCTAGTCAGAAAACACCCCACGAAGGTGAAAGACAGTGTGGAGAGCATCCGACAAACTTTCTAAATGGTGATTTACTTTCTTAAAGGTTAGTACGTACTCTTCTTATTCTTTCCAATTCTCTTCTATAATTCATTTCTCCTACTATCTAGACTGAGTTGAAGGCTTCTAGTTACAGTATCAATTTAATTCTTCTACCCTCTTTACTCTGGAGTGAATCCCCATTCCTTCTAGCTTATCCACGAATCTTCTAGATCAATTTTGGAGACGACTTAATATAGGATTCATTAGGTTTTTATTTCTTTTGTTTTGTTTGGTGTCTAAACTATGATAGATCATGTTCTAGTGTTATTTAGAATTTTTTAAATATTTTTGGAGTAGTGAACCCAATCGGGAAGCCTTTTGACGATCCGAATCAATTTTATCCATACACGTAGGCTGATTGATTGGCTAGTCGCCTTGAGCAACCACTCCTACAGTGTTGGTCTTTTGTTTCTTTTTTCAATATCAGATCTCAAGGGTTATTTCTAACTTTGAACCAACACGTTAATCAGAATTTTCTGGAAACGTGAACATACTCTTTAACTTGCTTTTCAAAGTTGCAAATCATAAACAGAGTGAGGATGTTCATGTACACATAACCATTGTTACTTTCGTAGTTGATATGAAACTTGTTTATAATAATACATGCTATTGTTTTAGGATTTAGGAATGATGTTTATGATTCTAGAATACAGAATATATGTCGTTTATTATTGATATTGATGTATGGTATCAACATGTGACATTGTAGACTTAAATTGGTTTATGAATTGAGAATTCGATTGAATCGTTTTCTACTTTGTGGAAAGTGAATTATGTTGTGATTGTTGATTGGAGATTACCTATTTGGGTGTTTTTGGCTTGGGAAATCAGTGGAGGTGGTAAGGACACAATCCTCTGATGCCCTTAGCACTTTTCACGATTATTGGATGTCATGACTAGGAAGTCTAGTGGAGTTTGGTTACGTACCTCGTTAGATCACACCTTATCGGCATGGGTACTGATGCCGAGTGACCCATGGTAGTAGTGTGGGGTGGTGGGTGCTCAAGACTAGTAACCAACCCGTGAGAAGACACGGCCACATTGTGGGCGCCATTCATTGGTAAGGTTGCATAAAATAGGCTTAGGCTAATAGGCACTCAAAAATAGTTGCCAACCAGTGAGAGGACATGAGAGCTTCTCATCCATTATTTGTGGATTACCAATAGGGAAGGCATAATTCGAGTTGGTTAGAGCCATAAGATACGTTGACTCTAGTAGAGGATGATACCAAACCAAGAATGTAGGACACATGAGGGGAGATATCTGAACCTAGGTTGATGTGACTTAGTAGTTGACTTGCATTGGGCTAGTTATGTCCCTGCCATAGGCCAGTACTCATACCATTGGTGTGGTGAGAGAGTGGTGACCTAAACTCCAGCCATGGTGAAAGTCTGAGAGGGATACTTGACCCCTTATCTAGAATCTAAATATCGAAAACCAACCTGTGAGAGATCAGAGTGATGAAACTTACCCAGAGGAGGTTGGGGTTCTATCTTAATGCGTGTGTACCATATAGGGACTAGCATCCGTTAGAGTGTAGTTGCATTGTTGCATTCCACTTCATGATATGTTGCACTATATGATGTGTTAATTAGACTATGATATTGGTTATTTGTTTGTGAACTCGCTGAGTTCTTTAGAGCTCACTCTTCGTGGAATTTGATGTAGATCCAAATATCACAAAAATTCAATATTATAAAATATCGGTGACTGATTCGTACGGTGTACAAGATTTTGGGGACTATGACTTTCACAGTAAAGAATGTTCGTGTCTGGACTGCACATACCAGAATTAGTTCAACTCATGAGCTGATTTATACCATTCATGATATGGAGATTTTCGAGTTTCGAAATTATATTTTACTTAAAGACACATACGTGATGTAACACTTATGAGTTTTGATTATAATTAACCTTTCTAGTTGATTACTATAGTTTTGTCATCACTTCCGCACTCTGATTTGATTTTAAGATCCTTGTTACTTGATATATTTCTTGGTTAATATTTTTTACATTGATTTATTTTGGTTCATGATTGGACTATTGTGCGGAATGGTTTGTGATTGTTTGATACTTGATCTATTGGGCTATGGATCACTCCTCCAGGTATTCAAGCAAAAGAATACCAGTTGGCGGATGTGACATGTTCTTACATAATTCTTTGACCACGTCGGTTTTAATGACACAGCCACCTAGTTTAATTGATTCTTCGAGTCCTACATATGTGTGCAAGCTTCATAGATCATATATAGCCTTTGTCAAGCATTGCATGCTTGATTTGACCGATTTAGTGGCTTTCTTTTGGAGTTGGTTTTGAGTGTAGCATGTTCGATAGCTTCTTATTCATTATATCTGACTAATGGCACATCTTGCTTTCTTTACTCTGTGTGGACGACATTGTTCTCATTAGAAATTATTTGGCTTTCATTTAGTCTTCTATTTCCTCTTTGTGAGACTTTTGTTGTGAAGGACCTTGGTCCTCTTTAATTTTTTAATTTTGGGCATTGAGGTGTCTCGTACTCCTTATGGTTTGTTTCTCTCATAAACCCAACGTACCTTTGGTTTGCTCTGTTGTGTTCATATGGATCAACTTAAGCTTGTGTCCACACCTATGGTGCCTTCTACTTCTTCATCTTATAGTACACCCTATCCTGATGTGACATTGTTTCTGGGTATTGTTGGAGCTCTTCAATATCTTAGTATGGCCTGTTTTGATATTTATTTACAGTCAACATTGTTTGTCAGGCTATGCATGCCCGAATTTGGCTGATTTTTCTTCAGTCAAGCGTATCCTTCGCTACATTAAGGGTACCATGGATTATGGGTTACAAAATTAGAGTTCTTTTCAGTTATATGGCTCTTTTTGGTGCCGATTGTGCAAGATATCCCTCTATTCATCGTTATACAACCGGATTTTTTTACATTTCTTGGGGCGAATTGCATTTCTTGGAGTGCCAAAAAGCTTCCCACCATTTCTTGATCTAGCACTAGAGCCGAGTATAGGGCCATGAGTTCTACTATAGCTAGCCTACATTGTTGAGTTTTCTTCTACAAGATATTAGTGTTCCTCGGGCGAAGCCTATTAGTCTGCTTTGTGCTTTACACGTGACTGCATATCAAGTCTTCCATGGATGAATGGAGCATATATGGATTATCACTTTGTACGAGAGAATGTGGCATTGGGTCATATTCTTACTTGTTTATGTCATGACATCAGTGGGCGGATTTGTTTACTAAGGCTCTTCCTAGACGAGAGTTTGAAGGGTTGTATTCCAAACATGGCCTTGATAGGTGGCCTTAAGTTTGAAGGGTTGTACTCACATGTGTTTTGTAGAGAACGAGTGATGTACACCTATATATAAATATATATATATGATCAAATATGACATTTATCTATTACGCAATATACTATAGAACAGATATATGTTTCCCTTCATTTTAGTTCAGACTTCAAGCAATTTGGGCCAAAATAGATTTAGATTGGTGCATAGATGCACAAAAAAATAAAAAATCAAAAAATCAAAATCAAAATAAGAAGTTGGAAAAATACAAATCTCCCTAGTACAAAGTAATAAGACTTAATATCTTATTAACGAACTCTAATACCATGATAAGACTTAAAAAAGACAATATTTTATTGATGAACTCAATAAGCTGAGAGCATGAGGAAGACCACAAAAGAATACATAGAAACACAAGATTATACAATAATGCAGTATACCATGGGACAGCTATATATACTACCAGGTTTCTTCACCTTAACACAAAGAGACTGACTAATTAATTAACGGCGACTAGGTGGAGGTGGAGGTGGAGGTGAAGCATTAGTGGATCCACATGATGCCCTGATCTCTCCCTCAGGTTCAAGCAGTACATTTACTGCTCCCATTTTGACTAGAGCAACTGCCAGTTGAGTATAGAAGAGCGAGTTATTGTTGGCTAGCATCTGCACGGTGGCATTAGTTCGAGTATCCAAGTCTATCTCTTGGTCAATTCCTAGAACACCTTTGTTTTCTTGAATTTGCATGAAGTAGGAGTTGTCTACAGTATTCACACTCAGCGAATTCTGATCCAGAGCAGCTATGTTGTCGTTTGTTGAGTTTTGAGGACATGTCGACTTCAGTGAGTTAAGTAGAACATGATTCATTGTTGGATCGGCCATTCCAGTGTTGTTGTAATTGTAGAGACGATCACTAAAGGAAGAACAATGTGATACCCCTACTGTGTGAGCTCCTGAGAGTCACAAATAAACCCAGTATGAGACCTATTTAACATTAGTTCCAAGGCATGAAAGTAACTGTCTAATACCATATCCATTTGTGCAGGCTTAAATATTTGTGAAGATCCTCTCCACCCAGCCTATCCTCTCCACTCATCCACCTATACTCACATGAGTGTGGGACCCACACAGCCCTGTTCTGACAAAGATAAAGCATGAGTGTATGGGCATACTCATGTGAGTGTGTATAGGTGGAAGGTTAAGTTGGGTGGAAAGAATCTGAACTCATAAATATGGAAGTGTAATGTTCTTTATCTTAGAGAATGGTCTCTTTGTGCATGCAAAGGCCATCAAAAGGGTATATATGTTTTCTTTGTTTACTTACCAATGAGAGCAACCATGTCTGAAACATTCATTCCTAGATTCCCAAATGCAGTAATAGAATCACCAACCGAAATTTCTGCTGGAGGTATTAGAGCCACAGCTTCGCTTGCTATTGAAATTAGACCATCTCTTCTCCCCGTTGTTACATTAAAAGTTTGTCCGCCACCCTACATAAACTCATTTCACGACATAAATCAAGAAGTGGCAAACAGAACTCCTTGCATGTACTATGTATACTCAGCATTAGTGTTTAGGCACAAGGGTTACGTTAAAGAATTACACCATAAGTATCTAGTTTGGAATACTGTTTCTAACTAGTATTGTAGACAATGCTAAGTTTTATAGTTAATGGATTCTCCCATAAGACCCATTACACTATTGGTTATAACTAAACAGTAGCATATATTCAAACATAAGTTGTGTATAACTCAAATACCTCAACATGTATGATGACATCAAAAATTCTTTCATTGAAACCTATCAAAGATTCTTAACCACCTCTGCTATTATGATAAGAAAGAAAGCATAATTTATAAACAGCATACCAACACAACTGCTTCTCTAGCAGCCATGACGATGATATCAGCACAAGAAACAACTCCTGGGCATTTATCTTCTAGTTCGGTTTTCACTTTGTCAATGACATCATAACCTCGGATATTTAGATTTGGAGGTGCAGTCTTCTCAGTTGTGTTTCCGTCTAAAAGTATTGATGCATCACATCCCTATTCAGATAAAATTGATATTAATATAGATAAACAAGCCTGACTGTAAGTAGCACAGACAGATAGTTTCAGTTGGCACTCTTGCGAGTTTCTTACCCTGACAAAGCAATCATGGAATTGCAAGCGTAGCATTGCAGCAACTACGGTTACGTCCGATGCATACTGCGTAGAGATAACATTTTGAACGATCTCCTCAACATTTGTACCATTATTGGGACATCTTCCATTGTAATAGCCTATCTGCAGATCTGCATAACACAAACAAGTCCAGTTCACTAAAACTACCATGCCAAGCCCGAGTGCAACTGTTGCCAAGGTTTTCATCATTGTTGGAACTTGATTTATAGAGTACTTGAAAACACCGAAGTCTTAAGGAGGGAGACATGCCTCTTCTAGTATTTATAGAGTTAGTTAGGACTTGGTAGTTGAACATTGATGGTGACTTCTCCAACTTGCTTGGAAAAGGATTGGCTGATCAGTTCTTGATGTTCTAGAAATGCAGCGTAGACGTGCAATCACGTAAGAATGAAGCAGAAAAATAAACTGAAATCCTAGGGGAATGCACGAATTTTATTTTTAGGGGCTTTGACTTGAGTTTTCATTTTATTTTATTAATTTTTTTGTTGGAAGAATATTAAGAATGAAAATGTTAGAAGCAAGAACTGACTCTTAACAGAAGCTTGACAGCAATGCTACAATGAGTTCAGATCCTTTCTACCATTCCTTTCACTTTCACAGTTGGTTTGACACAAACCTGCCCGTGCTACACTCTCAGGCACATGGGAGGAGTAACAATAATGCTAGGCTCCTCTATCATAAAACTCACTAAGCATGCAACAGGTTCAATCATGGAAGAGAATTCCTCTCCAACTTTACTAGAATAATCCAGAATCGATTGGGTAGGACACCAAAAGCATTTAATATACAAATTTCTGAATTTATTTAATTTGTTTTTCTTTAGTAACTTTTATTACAGAATATCAAGTGGTTCTTTTTTCTGGAAGTGAGGCAAGTGGATTTTTAAAACAAAAAGATGGATTATATACCCATATCCTTAGGTGAATTAAAAAGAAAAAAACCAAAATTTGACCACCCAACATCCATAGGACCACATTTTTTTTACCACAAGTTGCGCATCGCTATCAGTAAAGCAATCCAAACAGTGGGAAATATAGGATCTTTTACTATCATGATTCTCCAATTGTAAAGCATTTGGTTCTTTAAATAATCACCTAATTCCGTTGTTAATACAAATCATGATTTTCTGGTGACTACTGGGAATGATATTCATAACATATAGAAGTTGGAGATACATATACATTTTATATGGCAAATCTTGTGGTATACATAAATATTTTATATTAATCCATTGTCGTCCAGTGGTTAGGATATCTGGCTTTCACCCAGGAGACCCGGGTTCAATTCCCGGCAATGGAAATAAAAGGAAAGAGTCTCTTTCTTTGGATGATCCGCAATCAAATTCAAATTTTTTGGAACAACTCTTTCTTTGGATGGTCCGCAATCAAATTCTTCTCTGTCTTTATGGATCCACATCCTCTGTAATTCCTTTCCCTACAATTCCTTGTAATTCCCGGATTGTGCCATGTGGCATTTAATTCAAATTTAGTTTAAATTGGATAACCATTGGATTACTTAAATGCTACATGGCACAATCCAATGAGGGAATTGCAGGGAATTGTAGGGAAAGGACATCCTCTGTAATTCCTTTCCCTACAATTCCTTGTAATTCCCTCATTGGAATTGGGTACTTAAATGCTACATAAATTTGAAATTTATTTAAACTCTTGTTTGTTGGATAACCATTGGATTACTTAAATGCCACATGGCACAATCCAATGAGGGAACGTGGATCAGAATTGTAGGGGAGAGGATGTGAATCACTTCTTTGGCCTTGTTGCTCCTCCACAAGAAATTTTTTGGTGTCCTGCTGTAGGTTGGGTTAAACTAAATATTGATGGGCCTTCTTTAGACAATCTTTGGATGGTCCGCAATCAAATTCGGTTTGTAGGTTGGGTTAAACTAAATATTGATGGGCCTTCTTTAGACAATCTTTGGATGGTCCGCAATCAAATCCGGTTTGAAAATTTAAACTTAAGGACTGATGAAGTGGTGAGTTTAATTTTTTCAGACTTAGTACTGTTTGGCTTTAAAATTGATGGAAGAAAAGTAACTCCTACCATTTTTTCGGATACAAGAAGACTGGGCATTCACTTCTCTGTCTTTAGTGCTGCTCCTCCACAAGAAATTTTTTGGTGTCCTCCTGCTGTAGGTTGGGTTAAACTAAATATTGATGGGCCTTCTTTAGGCAATCCAGGAAGGTCTGGCGGTGGAGGAGTATTTCGAAATGAAGTTGCTACGGTGGTTTTCAATTTTAGTATTTTTTTAGATGTTAAAACCAACTTTGAGGCTGAATTGGAAACTTTCATTCACGGATTACGTTGGGCAAGGCATTTACAAATTAAAAAGCTTTGGGTAGAAAGTGATTCAAAAGTTGTGGTGACTTTAATACAGCAGAAGAAAATACATTGGTATATCTTTCATATGTGGAGAGAGTTACAAGAATATTTGTTGACTATAGATTGGAAGATTTCACATTGCTATCGTGAAACTAATACAATAGCAAATTTTTTGGCAAATTCGGCAGTTAGGACAGGAACTTCTGATATTAACATTCCTTGGTCAACTTCAATCCTTAATGAATTTGATGTGGATGCCTCTAGACGTCCTAGATTTCGTTTTATAAGTTAGTGGTTTTCTAATCTGGAGCAGAACCAATGAGGAATAGTGAATTGGGGGCAACAGTTGTTGTTGCGGGTAAGGGAGGTTGGTTCCTTATACGGTATTAATTGATGTATTTTAATATTTCTTCTTCGCTTAATATAATGATCCTTTTAGCGGAAAAAAAAACATATAGAAGTTGGAGAAGTCAATTGTAAATGTTAAAATCAATTAATTTTTGGAAAATACATATAAAAAAAACGCAAAATTGGGAAAATAATTACAAAAATAAATTAAAAAAATCCAAAGCATAAATAATAGAATACATAAACCGGAGAGTTAGATTAAAAAAAAAAAGATGTAATTGAGATTAATTTTAAGGGTAATTTTCTCTGGACCCCCTGAGGTTTAATATATGTCCTTTTTAGTCCAAATAAATAGATACTTTGCATCTGCCACCCCTGAGGTATCCAATAAGATCAATTAAAGACAAATTGTGATTTTTATGACCACAATACCCTTTGAATATAAAATCAAACAGGATGGGTTCACTTGAAAAAAAAAAAAATATATATATATATATATATATATATATATATATATTTTACATTTAAAGATTTGAAGTTTCTTAATTTAAAAAATCAACTCCTTTCGTTCTAAACCTAGATTTTCCAATTTCAGACTAATTGGAAGAATGGATTGGATAAAGGATTAGCATCTCCAGCGCCGGACATTACCAATATGCAAGATTTAGGAGCTTCAGAGATTGCAGGTCATTAACCAAGAGCAATAACCAGTGTTCCAAAGGACCATCGATGAGAATCTCCCACCACCACCCATCCCCACCGAGTTTATGAGGAGAATCAATTGTCGGGAGAGCGAAGAGAAAGCGTAAAATCTCTCTTTTTATAGCTTCTCACCCCCCCCGTGATCAGCTTTTGATTCTTGTTCTTCTCCTTCTCCTACTTTCTTTCAACAGCTAATGTTCATTTCTTAGATTCGTTGTCTTTTCTACGGAATTTTTTTCCATTTCGAAACCCGAAGCCCCATCATCCTGCAGTGACTTTCCCCAATTTAGTCTGGTTCTTTCTTTTCCGCCAACAATGTTGTTTGGGTTTCCAGGCGGTGGCGATTTCTACAATTCTACCGGGATCGGTGGTGGATTGGCGGCGATTAACAATGCCCAAGTTAGGTATCGATCTCAACTTGGAGGAATTCTTCGGGATGGCTCTTCCTAGACGATCCTTCCTCGAAGAACTGACATGGTTGCAAAGCGACCCCTTTCAGAACTAGAGATACAGCACCACCTGCAACAACAACAATATCAGCAGCAGTTGGGAGCAGGAGCGTTTCCTCTGGAACACTGGTTGTTGCTCTTGGTTAATGAACTGCAATCTCTGAAGCTCTTGAATCTTGCAATTTCAGGAGTAGACTCTTGCATATTGGTAATGGCGGGCGGTGCTAGTCCTTTATCCAATCCGTTCTTCCAATTAATCTGAAATTAGAAACCCTAGGTTTAGAACGACACAGAGATACAATGCATTAAGGAGTTGATTTTGTAAATTAAGAAACTTCAAGTCTTTAAATGTAAAAAATCAAAATTTATTTTTTCAAGTGAACCCATACTGTTTGATTTTCACCGTTGGATTTAATTGTGAGGAAATGATGCAAATCTTACGGTAGAATAGATGTGAGGGTATTGTGGCCATAAAAATCACAATTTGTCCTTAACTGATCTTATTGGATACCTCAGGGGAGGCAGATGCAAAGTGTTTATTTATTTGGACTAAAAATGACATAACCCAAACCTCAGGGGGTCCAGATGAAAATTACCCTAATTTTAAAACCAAATTTTAAAAGATGAATTACAAACCAAAAGTGGGAAAATTAATGAAAAGTAAATAATTCAAAAGTAAAAAGTCAGAATTGAAAAATAAATTAAACATACTCTGATCATTCTTGATAACTTTGCCTAGGATCAGAATGTCACCGGGAGGAACCGTTTCTATCGAAGAGCAAGGGAATGCTACTGTGGAAGAACTAGATCAGGTTCGTTGGAGTAATGAGAAGATCAAAAGAAAAGTATATGAAGATATCCTCCAGGAGCCCTTACTGGGGAAAACATATGCCAAAACGCTAACAGGATGTCAGGTAAACAAAGATATAGATGAAATGATGGAAGAAGGCAATGGGATTGATGGCGAGGGATTCTCTATTGGGGATTCAGCTAACTGGGAAACTGATAATGAAGAGGAATCAGAGCGTAGTGAAGGGGAAGAGAGGTTATGCCCTACCATTATCTTGTCAAATGCTGAATAGGTGAGAGTTCAGGAACCCTGGAAGCAATCTTTGATCATCAAACTTGTAGGAAAGATGGTGGGATATAAGACTCGATCTATTTGGAAGAATTAATGTGCTCTGGGAACCGAGTGGATCTCTGGACCTTATTGACTTAAGGAATGCTTATTACATTGCCAAATTTGGGAGAAAGGAAGATTATTAAAGGGTTCTCACGTATGGCTCTGGTTAATCTCGGATCATTTATCTCTCTGTGAGGCATTAGGAACCATCCTTTAAACTAGATGAGGTGACTCTCAAGAAACTCATTGTTTGGGTGAGATTCCTTAGGGTGTCAATTTAATACTTCAATATCCTCTTTCTTCGGAGGCTAGGGAGTCGAGTAGGGAAGGTAATCAAGGTGGATACTATGACAATGCAAATCCCTAATCAAGGTGGATACTATGACAATGCAAACTTTGAGGGGTAAATATGCTAGGGTCTATGTTGAAGTGGATATCACCAAACCTCTGTTATCAAAATTTAGATTGAAGGGTCGGGTTCATCAAATCTTGTATGAATCCATGCATCATCTGTGCTATGCCTATGATAAATTTGGCCATCTTAAGGAGTAGTGTACGATGATTCAACGAGAAAGGCAAGAGGTACTTGCAATAATCCAAGTAGTAGGGGATGATGTACAAGTTCCACCAACATAGGAGAATGATAAAGTCAACCAAGTCTCAGAAGGCACGCATAGACCTTGGATGCAAGTTCAAAAAATGTCATACCATAAGGACCTTCATTGCACTTGGGGTGGGGACACCGGAGGAGCAACTGGAGGGGTAGCTGGAGCTTGAAATGGTGGTCAAGCTAGGGCTTTGCAAAATCCGACTCAAACTAGGGTTGGTGTGCTTGATACGAGATTGGGCTCTAGATTTGAGGTGTTAAGCTCTGCAGATCCAATTGTTGAAGAGGGAGAATCCTAGTCCAACTTTGAGGTGTCAAGGGTGCCAAAAATGGGTCAATTGCCTTCCAATCAAGAAGAGTCCAATAGGAGATGGTCTCTGAGGAACAATGAGCAAAGAGATATTCTGCGACCTGTGGGAACTAATAATGAGGTGACCAACTCGGGTGAGCAAACCTTGGTTTCACAAATTGTCATATCCCCCCAGAAGGTATCCAATTACCCGAATACCTATAGGTGTGATCCACAACCCCAATGATCAGGTCTCAGACAATCACTAACCATTCCACACAATAGTCCAATCATGAGCAAGAATAAATCAATGTATTAGTATAATTAAACAATTAAATCGAATGTTAAGGATCTTAGAAGGATCTCAAAATAGAATCAGAAGTGATGTCAAATCTAAAGTAAACAACTGGAAAGAATAATGAAAATTAAAATATCCTAAGTGTTACATTAGGTACATATCCTTCATAGTCATCCTGCAAACCGCTACAATATGAACTTAGCTCCTTTTCTTTAACTTTTGCAACTTCCAATTTTCTTAGCATGACATCCAGATTAATACTAAGACTTTGTACCTCATTCACCAATTCAAGATTTTGATGGACGAGCTCTTGATTCTCAATGGAAAGACTCTTTTGTCTCTCCAATATCTTTGCAAAAGCATTGAAAGCGACACCAACATATCTGCAACAAAAGACAAGTGATTTCAAAGAGCAGACCAAAGGATTAAAAAAGAATGAGGCAAAAGATTAGGACTTACCCCATCCATGACGATAAAGATCAGGATCAGACATGGCTGCAGTCTCTCTTTTGTCTTGAGGTAACCTGCCCTTGGTTCCGCACTCATGAGTTGAGCCCCAATTCCAGACAACCGTGTGATTTTCATTTAAGCTCCACACTGGGTGGAAATTATCCCCAGAATCTGCAATACTTTTGGTGTCATTAGCCTGAGAGGGACCAGCAAGATCAGCAGAAGCATGTCCTAAAACTTGCTGACCATGAGTGGTCAAAGCGACATCATTAGAAGCTTCCTGGTGGTCAATCACTTCTGATGCAACGTTGACTTGGGGGTCAACCCCAACTAGGACATCAAACCCTACAACTGCAGGGGCAATTCCAGAAGTTCCAGGATCATCCTCCTCTCCAAAGACTTGGTAACCAGTTATTCAATTATCTCCTGAGTTGCATGAACAGCAATATCTTTAGCAACTTATCTGATCTGAGCTTATTAGCTTCTAGACCAGCCTGAGGGTCTTCAACTCTCAAGTTCTGATCATAATTCTTTCTGGCAAGGCACGGGATTCTCTAAAAATCTCATCAAAAAGTGGAAAATTAAAAACATTAGTAGGGCTGAAAATTTCTAAATATTGCATGGTAGGAACAGGTTCTTCATTGACAGGGGGATGAACTGGGGAAGGCAGGGACGAGACTGCAGGTCTAGAGGGTGGGTTGGAAGCTGCTGCCCCCTCTGTATGCCTTACAACCCCAAATTTCTCTTTCTGAGCAAGGGATTTGGTTCGCACATGTTTACCTTTTTCTTTTGGGTGGTCAATTCCTGACCAAACGAAGGACCCATAGAGTGAAGCCTCCTCCTGGGAGCCCGATTTCTATTAGAGGTTTTTCCAACTCCGCTCTCATCAACCCTAACTCCAACAATCTCAACATCATCATCTCTTATTTCCATCTCCTTATCATTTTCCTTCCCTCCTTCAATGTCTTCTTCCTCATCATAATCATTTGTATTTCTTTTTCCTCCATCTTTCCTCTTCTCTTCTTTTCCTTCTTCCTTCTCCTATAATTCTCACTCTCCTTGTCAGAAAAATCATCTTTGTCAGAATCTTTCTCTTTCTCACTAAACTTTATTTTCTTTGAACACTGCCAGCACCTGCAGTGGTTGGGGACTTCCTTTCTTTTTTCTTCTTCCTTTTCATTAAACCAGCATCAGTTTCCTTCTCGGTATGGGCAGTCTGCTGAATGTCAGCAACACTAGGAGCATTCCAGGCATCAACTACTGAACAAAAATATATGAATATGATAACAATAAAAAAATAAAAAAACATGGCAGAAGGTGTGAATTGAATTGAGGAAGAAAAATGTACCTGGGAGAAGACCCGATTGGGCCAGTCCCTCATCTGATTTGAACTCATTAATGTTAATATATTCATAAGCATCTAGATTTGGCCTTTGGTTTGAATGAGCAAAAGTCTCCAACAACTGGAAGGCCCAGCGAGAATGATAGTTTGAAAAAGGAATTGAACAGTAAAAGTATTTCTCTCTCCAACGCTTGTTGTCATGAGGGATGGACTTCTCAACAAAAAAATGGAAAAATCAGTCCCAAGTTCAAAGCCCACACTACCTATCTTGGCAAAGTGAAGAAAGCAATGCTCTCTGGAAGCTCTCAAAGAATAATGATACAAAAACAAGTTGACAGAAGGCTTATGCCCGAGGTGTTGAACAAAAGCCCAGAAACAATTGATAATTCTCCATCTGTTTGGGGTACGTTGACAAGGGACACACTCGAGAATGATCAAGAATGGACTAAGACCAAGGATTCAGAGGAATTCTAAAACTAGCCTCTAAAGATTTGGTGTAAATGGCAATCAAGCCCAAGTCAGTCTGAAACCGCAATCATCAGACCCAAGAATCCAATCCCTAAATTCCAAAGGGAAATGAAATTCCTAGAAGAAGAAGGGAAGTCTCTCTTTCTTTATCTTTTAGGGTTACCATTTGGGACCAGCTGTCGAGTCGTGCTTTTCATCATGAGCATGGGGACATGAACCTAGTAAGAATTAGCAACAAAGCTAGAACTAAGGGCTCTACTGGGTCCAGCAATAGTGGGATCAACTAGGACCTGACTCGGAGGAACATTAGAGGTGAAGAAGGATCAAGCTCAAGGACCATGGTTTGATTAGTAGGGTCATTAGCTTGGTCCAAGAAATGATTCCAAGTTAAAAAGAAAAGAGAAAGGTCTAGTTATAGGGGATAGAAAGATGAAAGCAAGGAAAAGAAGGAAGACAAGATTGAAAACTTACTAGCAGTATCAAACTTGCAGATGAAGATTTCGAAGGTAAAAAGGATGCAATAGGATTAAAGAAGATGAAGAAAAGCGTAACTGAGTAGAAGAATAAATAAAGGAAATGAAACCACGTGAATGGAAATTTTATGAACTTGGAGGAAAGAGCACACTGTTTTGAATCAACAGTTGTGATTCAAGCAAACCAACAGTTGGGGGGTAGAGACTTTTCATCTTTTGCTCTGGAGGGAGACGTCTACCCACGTTGAACAAGTGGGTTTAGAGAAAAAGTGTAGAGTCTTGCTTCGAAGGACTTGGCATATTGGATGATCAGAACCAAGCATTTATTAGAAGCATGTGAAAACTGACAAAGAAAACCTTTGCTAGACAGCTGAAAATGATTAGGGGGCTGAGCATGTTCCCAACACAAGAAAAGATCAGGATCTGGATGATCCCGGAGCAAGATAAAAAATAATGATTGGTTCCCAATAAATATTAGGCATTAGAGGGTTAAAAGTCAGCTACATAATCCACAGAAGTTCAAAAGTGGGATTTGAGGGAATAAATCCCTTCAAAATAATTTTGATGAACTCTGTTAACTAGAGATGAACTCAGAGGAAGTTTAGCAAGAAGATGGAACAATGAGGTTTGTTTAAGTGGAATCCATAGAGGATCCGCCATACAAATCAAGAATATAATCTATGCATCCTAACCAGATTCTAAATGAAGGACAACCTGGTTAGCAGGCTTGGGAGCTCATGTTATGGGTGAACCACCCATCTACCGGTTTGTACGGGTTAGCCAGCGGTCTAAGTACAAAATAATGTTGAGCCATGCATTACACTCAGGACAAATTGTTACCACCGATTGAGAGATAAGCATCTGATGGCCTAGATGAAATTAGCACAAGGGTTGAAGCGTATAAATATGTGAAAGACGAGAGCAGGGGTATGACATTTCTAAGCCATAAAAACTAGTCTGCAACTTTCCCACCTTTTGGAATTTTTAACCTAGGGTTCCTTGGAGCTCTAGATTTTCCTCAACTCAAGCTCTACTAACTTGACTATCAGAAACAGATTTCCGATCAAGCTGATCGGCTTGGTTTCTAATGTTGTTCTTCAGATCACTTGTAGGCTAGCATATGTTCAACCAATTCAAATCAGAACGATCTAGTTTGGTTTGGTCTACCACCTCAGAAGATTTGACACCAACGATTACATATTAGTCGAACAAGGGGAGTTGAAGTCCTACTCACATGTCACAATAGGACTTGATGAAAGGAATCAATGAATAGACTGATAGGTTTTCAATAGTAATAATGAAGGTAGTATGATCAGCACCCAAACCATTTAGGGTATAGGCTACAAGATCAGAGTCGTGGACTCAATCTATTGGGATTTTATAATTATAAATTTAATTATATGCCCAAGGGCAATATTGGAAACTCATTATTAGGGCGGTTACAAAATATAGGTTATATATTTTGGTAACCACCGCATAAGTGAGTGTGATTGCATTACGTAAGTTTTCCGGAAAAGAGGCGGCTCCCATCTCTCTCTCTCCCTCTCTCCTAGAAACGCAGGAAATGAGTTCCTTGCTTTAGATCTCCTGACCATTCTTTACACACGGCATTTGGGTTGTGGAACTTGTTCCTTTTCCTAGTGATTGTGGAATCACCCCGGTGGAGCTTTGGTGGAGGAACGAGGACGTGGATCCAATTTACTTCCGCTGCAGATACTCCATAATTTAGGAAAGCGAATCCAGGTAAGGATCTTTCCCATCAATTAATCGAATTGAAATATATGGAGCTATTACCTACATTGGCATCAGAGCCATGGTTCCCACGATTCTCGGTTCCTCCCCATTGTTTATTTTCATTGTATGGATCTAATGGGAGGATCAAGGGTTTATAGAAACCCACGGAGAATCCGAGGTTTAATAGGAAACCCATGGGAGAATTGATAGGGTTCTTATAAACCCTTATGCTTTGGTTTGAATCCAAGTGGGAAGATCCTTGTGAATTTCCCTTATGAATTTTTGCATGAATTGATAATCCATGATAATTATTTTTGTTTAATATTTATTGCTGGATTTTTTTTTCATGTGTTTTTGGATGATTTTTTGGGAGAAAAAACGTGTTTTTCCATTTTTTGAAAAAAAAAATCGTTCAAGAAAAAATTGAAAGAAAAACATTGTTATTGGTCACTGTGGACCAGACGGACGTCTACTGGTCTGTCTGATCACAGTGGCCCAGACGGAATTTTTTCTGGGCAAATGTCATTCGTCTGGGCACAAAAGGCAGACGGACAACCTTCTGAGAGACGAGCAGTCCGTCTGGCAGATAGTTTTTTTTTTTGGATATTGGTCTGTCCAGTTCAAAATGTGTTTCTAACTTACTAGACACCAATGGCTCGACAATCTGTGTGATGTTTGAGCATTGAGGGCCTAATGGGGCCTAGTGGAAGCTAATGAGGTAGAAGTGTTCTACGTGAACTACCTCATAGCATTAACATGATTGCATGTTTTATTTTATTAAAATTGTTTTTAATTAAGGGTCTATTAATCATGTTTCTTGCACAGAATGAAACTAGTATATAAGTCTATGTGGGTTTGCATGAGAATTTGATTGAATGTTTGCTAGCATCTCTTTTGGTTTAAATGCTTATCACATAGGTTGACTATGCTAGTGTGATTTATTGTTGCTTGTGTTGTGTTTTAAGCTAGAATAGTTGAACTCATCCTTGTATGTAATGTCTCTAGAATAAATGGCTGCTACAAAGAGCATAGTTGTTGACCTCACTAAAGGAGATAAGATAAATGAGAGGAATTATGACCTCTAGCACCGAAAGGTGCAATATATCCTGGAAGAGCAGGATATGTTGGAAACCATAAACCAGACCATGTCCCCACATGAGGAAGGTACCACTGCACAACATCACAAGGACCTTAAGTCATATAATGCTTGGAAGAGGAAAGACCGGGTAGCCAGGATTACAATCCTGAGCTCCATGAGGGTTGACCCGATGCTTCGGTTTGAGAAGCACAGGACTGCAAAGTCTTCGTGGGAGGCTGTGAAGTTCCAGTACGGAGGGACTTCCACCACAAGAGGCTGCCAGCTCGGACTCACCTTTGACGGTTATAAAATGCACCAAGGTCACACCATGAGGCAGCATATAACCATCATGTCTAACATGATTAGTGAGTTGAGTGCATGTGGGTGCCAAAAGACTGATGAGGATCAAGTCTCTGCAGTCCTCAAGTCACTGCCAAAGACTTGGGAGCATATGAAGATCTTCTTGACTCATGTTGATGATGTCAAGACTTTTGATCAAGCTACCAAGCACCTTGAGCTAGAGGAGGATCGTATGTTGGCCGATGCCCCTCAAACTGAAGTACTTGCTGCTGAATCTAGCACTAGTAAGGGTGCAAGCTACAAGCGCAAGAGAGAGAAAGCTCAACCTCAGCGGTCCAAGCAAAGTAACTAGGTGGGAACAGAAACAAGAGTGGCCCCAAGCGTTTAAGGGGGACTAGAGCTAGCAAGAAGAAATCACCTTTGATTTGCTTCATGTGCCGAAAGCCTGGTCATTTTGCTCGTGATTGCACTGAGTAGGAGGTATGTACTGTGTGTTATACCTCATCTTGCTATGTAACAAGTTCTACTATGCTTGTTGAACTAAATCCTTTGTGGATTGTTGATTCAGGTGCGACAGAACATATAACAAGGGAACGCTTGAGCTTCGTGGAATATCGCCGTATTCCAAGAGAAAGTAAGAGAATAACGATAGGGAACAGCTCAAGTGTGGAGGTTCATGGCATAGGCATATCCAAATTAGTTTTGCAAGGTGGCACGATGCTGTTACTCCATGATGTGTTGTATGCTCAAGACATTCGGCGGAATCTTGTTTCTGTTATTTATCTTTTGAGACATGGTTTTAGAGTTGTATTTGAAAACAATTCTTTGGTTTTGTATCTAGGTGATACAGTTTATGGTTATGGTTTTCTTAATAATGGTTTTATTGTATTGGATACAATTGATAATTTATCTAATCCTAGTAATGCTTTTGTTTGCCAAAATATTGTGTGTATTGATTCTAATTTCTGGCATGCTAGACTAGAACATATTGGCTTAGATAGGATGAACAGGTTGGCAAGAGAAGGTCTTTTAGGCCAAGGTTCACTATCTGATTTGCCAACCTATGAGTCATGTCTAGCAGGAAAAGCAACTAAAAAACCATTTAAAAAGGCTTTGAGAGCCTCTCTTCCTTTAGAACTTATCCATTCAGATGTGTGTGGACCCATGAATGTGTATACTAGAAAATGACAGGCTTATTTCATCACATTCATAGATGACTACACTGTATGGTCACATTTATCTAATTTCTCATAAGTCAGAAACTCTAGAATGTTTTAGAATTCATAAGCTTAGTTGAGAATCAGTTAGATAAAAAGATTAAAACTCTTAGAACGGATAGAGGTAGAGAGTATCTCTTCGAAATGTTCAAAGGGTTGTATGATGAAAAAGGGATATCTAGACAACTTACTATTCCATGGACTCCATAGCAAAATGGGGTTGCTGAGAGGACGAATAGAACCTTGCTAGACATGGTGAGATCCATGATGGCGTAGGCAAATCTACCCATCTCTTATTGGGGAGATGCTTTGCTGACTGCGGCTTATATCCTCAACAGAGTTCCAACCAAATCGGTTTCTTCCACACCATATGAGGTGTGGACTGAAAGGAAGCCAGATTTGAGTTACTTGCGCGCATGGGGATGTGCAGCATATGTTCACTCTACTTCTCACCAATATGGAAAGCTTGGACCCAGAGGAAGAAAGTGTATCTTTGTGAGATATTCTAAACCCTCAAAGGGCCATGTCTTTATTGGACTAGATGAGAGTGAGAGGAGAACGGAACTTGAGTCTAGGGATGCAACATTCTTGGAGAATGATTTTCCATCTTTTTCAGGAGTTAACAAAGAATCATCGAAATTCTTTGAGATACAAGATAGTGGTCTTGTCACTCAAGGATTCAGATTCTGGATAATGAACATGGGGTTCATCCAGAAGATCCTAGTGAGAGTGGAAGTGCAGATGTGATAGCTACCTCAGAGGGTGAGCAATCTGACATGCACTTGCGCCGTAGTGGGTGCAGGCTAGTTCCCCGTCGACGTTGCAACATAGAGGATGAAGCCTACATGGTAACTCCTGAAGAGATCGACTGTGAGATGACTTCAGTCGATGAGCATGAACCGAAGAGCGTGCAGGAAACTCTTGCGGGGTCAAGCTCAAAGGAATGGTTGAAAGCAATAGAGGAAGAGTTGGAGTCGATGAAAGTTAATCATGTCTGGGATTTGGTTGACTTGCCGCCGGGCCGAAAGGCAATTGGGAACAAGTGGGTTCTCAAGATAAAGAGAAAGGTGGATGGATCTATTGAGAGATTCAAGGCTCGTTTAGTGGCTAAGGGCTACACCCAAAGAGAGGGCGTTGATTATGAGGAAACTTTTTCCCTTGCGGTTAGGTTTGCCTCAATCCGCCTCATACTAGCCATTGTTGCTCAGTTGGACTTGAGCTTTATCAGATGGATGTAAAAACTGCTTTTCTCAATGGAGAACTTGAGGAAGAGATCTATAAGGATCAACCTCAAGGCTTTGAAGCTAATGAACTTGAGCGCAAAGTGTGCAAGCTTAAGAAGTCCATATATGGCTTAAAGCAAGCATCTAGACAGTGGAATATGCGCTTCCACCAAGCTATGATGGAAAATGGCTTTTCCATGCTTGAGGAAGACCACTGTGTTTACACCAAGAGATCTGATGGTAATTATGTCATTCTAACACTGTACGTAGATGACATACTTATGGCTAGCAATAGCAAGGAGCTATTGGAAACCATTAAGAAATGGTTGTCCTCCGTATTTGATATGAAGGACATGGGTGAAGCAAGCTATATGCTTGGTGTCAAGATTGTCAGAAATAGGCAAAAGAGATTACTGGGTTTATCTCAGAAGACCTATATTGACAATGTATTGACGAGATACCAGATGCACAACTACAAACCAATTGATACTCCAGTGGAGAAGGGTTTGCATTTGAGCCTTGATATGGATCCTAAAACTCCAAAGGAGAAAACCAAGATGGAAAGAGTTCCATATTCCAGTGCAATGGGTAGCCTTATGTACGCTTGTGTACTAGGCCGGATATTTATTATGCAGTGGGTTTGGTTAGTCGGTACCAATCAAACCCAGGCATAGAGCACTGGAAAGCAGTCAAGAAGATATTGAGATATCTCAGAGGAACGAGTAACTACATGTTGTGTTACCAAGGATCGGATTTGCGGTTAGTTGGCTATAGCAATGTCGACTGGGCTGGAGACATTGATGAGCACAAATCAACCTCTGGATATGCTTTCTTGCTGAATGGTGGGGCCATTTCGTGGTGTAGCAAGAAGCAGACTTGTATATCCCTCTCGACCATGGAAGCAGAGTATGTGGCATGCTCAGCTGCAGTTCAAGAGGTTGTTTGGTTGAGGAGATTCCTTCGACATACTGGAATTGTGATGACATCCAAAGAGGCTGCCCTTGTCTACTGTGATAGTACGACAGCTCTTAGCTATGTCAAGGACCCCAAGTATCATGGGAAGACCAAACATATATAGATGAAATATCACTTTGTTAGAGACATTATATCATATAATGAAGAAGTTGTACTTAAGCACATATCTACTAGTCAAATGGTAACTAACCCTCTTATCAAACCTATAGCCAAGGATGGTTTTATTTCTCATGTAAAATCCTTTGGCTTGCGTAAATTGTGACTTACTTTTGTATTGAAATTTTCTTATTATTGAGTAATATAAGTTCATTCCAGCATTTATTTTTATTCACTTTCTATGTGATTGTGTTCTTTTAGCATAAAACAAGATACGTCAATAGGCAAGAGAATGGCTCACTCACACGAGCATTTGCCTCTGGCGCCTTGGAGGCGAGCAGAGATGAGACGGATTGTGAATGACTTTGTGTAGGTCAATTCATAATCATGATATCACCTTAATTTGGAATCAAGATGAGTTTCTCTATTGTGAAGAGAATCGACATGAATGTTCCCACTATTCATGTTGCCTATAGGAGCCAGTGCGAGTACTTTATGTGGCGCTAGGGTAACGACAATAAAGAAACTTGAGTTAGGCGCAAGAGGTTGCGACTAGACTAAGACCCGTATGGTGTTGAGATGGACATACGTTTTATTGTATATAGAATGCTCCACCACAGCGCTTATATCATACTATGTGTGCTTAGCGATCATTGGAAATGAGAGGATGGATCCCTGCTCCTCTCATTGTGTGAGTCCTAGACTTTATGGTCCGTTAGTGTTCTTAGTGACTTTCGACGACATCATGAAACAAAGGATTGATGTAGCTACTTTGAGGTGTTACCTTATAGTTCGACCTAAAGGGGCACTACCGGGAAAGGAGTCAATCCTAAGTGTAGTGATGGTCTGGGGTGAAAGGAAAGGTTTGATTGAACTGCACACTAAAAAGTGTTTGCTGGCACCAACTGTATGTGTTACAGTAGTTTACATTTTAAGGACAAGAAGGTGATCTCTCAGAGGGATCGAGATACCTTTAGTTTGGTGAGTTTGAATAAACCTAGGACATTGTGGTATACTAATGCTTATTTGATTTGTTTTTTTTAGTGATGTGCCATTCTGACCTTTTGGGAAGGTTTCTAGTTTGGGGCTCACGCGTGCAGGTATATCACCGGTCGCACAACCCATTTTGCCAGTATAACTTGTGGATGTTAGTGTCTGGGACACAGGTGGTCTATTTATCTGGGATACATAGCGCAAAGATCAATATATATGTATATCTGGGATATACATGTGTGTCTGGGACACTAGAGGTCTATGTATCTAGGATACATAGCTTAGAGATTAAATGTGTATATCTGGGATATACATCTGTGTTTGGGACACACTGTGAAAGAGATTAACACTTGCCCTTATGCAAGTGGGAGATGTTGGGATTTTATAATTATTAATTTAATTATATGTCCAAAGGCAATATTGGAAACTCACTATTAGGGCGGTTACAAAATATAGGTTAAATGTTTTGGTAACCACCGCATAAGTGAGTGTGATTGCATTACGTAAGTTTTCTAGAAAAAAAACGGTTCCCATCTCTCTCTCTCTCTCTCTCTCTCTCTCTCTCTCTCTCTCTCTCTCTCTCTCTCTCTCTCTCTCTCTCTCTCTCTCTCTCTCTCTCTCTCTCTCTCTCTCTCTCCCTCTCTCTCTCCTAGAAACGCAGGAAATGAGTTCCTTGCTTTAGATCTCCTAACCATTCTTTCTACACGGCATTTGGGTTGTGGAACTTGTTCCCTTTCTAGTGATTGTGGAATCACCCCGGTGGAGCTTTGGTGGAGGAACGAGGACGTGGATCCAATTTACTTCCGCTACAAATACTCCATAATTTAGGAAAGCGAATCCAGGTAAAGATCTTTCCCATCAATTAATCGAATTGAGATATATGGAGCTATTACCTACACAATCATTAATGTCAACCAATGAATAATAAATAAATTTAACTCAGTGAATATTCCATTATGGTGTTGGTACCTTTTGTAGAAGTTCACTTCTTAGATATGTCCACCATAGGTTGAAAGTTGAGCCAATGCATACCAACCCTCCTTTGTTGTTTTGAAACAAAGTTTATGAGATGATAGTGATGATGTTTAGTGTTTCATTAATGGAAGCACATACAAAGTGACCTTCGTTTTTCCAATTTTTTCTTTTTTTGAGTAATCCATTTGTCCAATTGATATATGTTGTGTTTTGAGCAGTAGTTCCATCTGTGGTGATTGTTTGAGAAGGGACTGAAGTGGAACCATCAAAGAGCCAATTTTCTAATATTTTCATGCACAAAGGGATTATCCTCAAAAGTCTTTCAAGATCATCATTCCAAACTGTTGCAGCCCTCCCATCAGTTTGAAAGGGGGGGGGGAGGTAGGATAAGTTAAAGCTCAACAACTTAATGGATTTATCTGTTTATTTTAAATTTAAATTTGAACTTGAGAGAACTTTAGAGTTTCCCATTTCTCTTATAGGTCGTAACTATTTCTCCTATATGTTGTAACTTGTAACTAATTCTAGACGTTGGTTGTTTTGTTTAAATGAAATTGTTGCTTAGATGTAGTTGAACAGCCTTCTATCATTCAAGATTCCTAAATGTTTTCTTTCGGAGACCATTAATAACAATGCCGCGAGAGTTAATACCCTTCAAGTACCATAGACCTTTTAACAGAGACCATTCATCAAGAGTTGGCCTCTGTATAAACTGACACACTTTGTTGACGGCAAACCGAATGTCAGGTCTAATCATGGTAGCATACTAAAGAGCCCCTACAATACTCCAGTACCAGGTAGGATCGACCATGAGCTCCCTCAAAAATTTGCACAATTGTGTAGAAGGAGAGAAATGGTTGGTAATAAGCTTGCAATCACTCATGTTTGCTCTCTGAAAGAGATCAATAATGTACTATTGTTGAGAGAGATGAAGAACATTAGAGAATGGAGACATAGACATTCCAAGAAAGTAATGTAAAGGGACCAAGATCTTTCATAACAAACACAAACACAAAGGTAGTCATAAATTGAGTAAGTAACAACCAAAACTCCCAGTAACAATAATGCCATCCACATAGATCAAGACATATAGTGTACCAGAAATTCCATGATAAATAAAAAGCGAAGTGTTAGTCTTAGATCCAACAAACCCATACTCCAATAAAAATGAACTGAGTCTATCAAACCAAGCTCTAAGTGCTTATTTGAGTCTATATGAAGATCTGTGAAGACGACACACATAATCAAGGTGAAGAGAATTAGCAATCCCTGACAGTTGTTTCATGTAAATTGTTTCATTCAAGAATCCACACAAAAAGGCATTTTGTATGTCCATCTAGCAAATACGCCAAAAGTTGGAGACAACAAGAGATAGAACCAATCTCATTGTAGTGAGTTTGACAAGACTAAAGGTTTCATTGTAATCAAGTTCTTCCTATTGATTGAACCCCTTTGCCACTAATATGGCTTCGTATCTTTCAATGGAACTATCAGCCTTCCTTTTAATTCAAAAAACCACTTGTAACCAATACCATTAGTCTCATTAGGAGGAGTAAGAGACCAAGTGTCATTCTTTAAGAGGGCATTAAATTCTTCATCTGTAGCCTTTCGCTAGTGAGGGTATTTGTTGGCAATAGTGAAAGAGGTAGGTTCAAGCTGGGTTTGAGGATCATAGGGAAGATCAAGAATAAGGTCGATGGGGTAGGTGTCGGAGAAGGAGGGGAGAAGTGGGGCCCAAGGGAGGAGGATTAGACCAGGGGTGGGTAAGGTGGTGGTGGGGTTGACGGTGAGGAGGTGGGTGAGGGTTAGGTAACATAGGGAGAGGGCCAAGAAAAGAGGCCGGGCAGAGGTTTTTGACATTGATGGGTAACCTCCTTGGGTGGTTGATGTTGAAAGGAAAACTTCCTCTCATAAAAAACAACATGGCGAGAAATTAAAAATTTGTCCATCTGAGGATCAAAACAAACATATCCACAGTGACGTGGACTATACCCAAAAAAGACATGCATGCTAGATCAAAATTCTAGTTTATGTTTGTTATAAGGATGAAAACAAGGGTAGTAGACACAACCAAAAACTCATAAAGAGTTATAATCAGGATGGACATTGAAGAGTTTATAGTAGGGTGAAACATTGCCCAAAAGAGTAGGAATCCTATGGATAAGAAACACTACAGTTTCAAATGCACAATTCCGATATTTTCTAGTTCAAGAGGAGTAGGCTAATAGGGTAAGTCCAGTTTCAATAATATGTCTATGACGACGCTCAACAGCCCCATTTTTCTCACTCGTGTAGGGACAAGGAAGGCAATGTTCAATCCCATAAGAAGTAAGAATGGTAGAAATAGTTCTATATTCTCCTCGCCTATACTCTAAAATTGTTTAAACAAGCAAGTTTAAGTTTTGAAGAATGCCAAAAACTTCAGATTTTAAATGGGATAAATCTAAATATATTTACTAAAGTCCTGCACAAAAATCACATAACACCAAAATCCATCAACATAAGTAATTGGAGAAGACCCCCGCACATCCGAATATATCAAATCCAAAGGTCTTACAGAAACTGATTTGGAAGAGAAGAATGGAAGCTTATGACTCTTTCCCTATTGGCATGCATCACACAAAAATTTGACCCTCTCAAAAGTAAATAGTAAATTAAACTTAACAAGGTAGAAACTAATTTAAAGGCTAGATGGCCATGTCTAGAGTACCATTAGGAGACTAAAGTCTTTTCACGAAGGAGTGCTTTTGCAGAACAATCGCCAAAGTGCAACTGGTACAGACCATTTCTAGTGTTTCCTTGGAGAAGACAATTCCCTATTGCTCTCATTCACATAAGACATAAGAATAAAACTGAAATATTGCATTGTCATTACGTGTAAACTATGAGATTGATAACAAATTCTACTTAATGGTAGGGAATTGAAGTACTTTATTAAGAAAATTGGAGAGTGGAGTGTATGCATAGAGAAACAAGCCTATAACATTACCAAGTTGCACTTGATCCGAAACAGTGTAAGGATGAGCCATTTGAAGATTTTCTAGGGCATTGGTGATGTGATTTGTAGCCCCAGAATCAGGATTCCAAGTCTAATTTACAATAGAGCCACCAGAGATTTTAGAAATATTCACAGAAGGGGGAGCACTCGCCGTACCTTGAAGGGCATGATTGTAACACTGATAGCAGTTACATGCTTTATGTCTAGGACAATCACAAATCTGACAAATAATGGGAAATGAATATTGTTGTCTGTAACCAGCATTAGAGGGAGGAGGTGGTGTGGCATGAATGGGAGGATAATAACCAGTAGGTCTCCCACGATAACATCTGCCTCTGTTCCTCGATCAACCTCAAAAGGGAGGACAAGAAAATCCAGAATTACCAGTCCGAGTCGGATTAGCCATAGAAGAAGATGAGTCATAGGCTAATTCATCCTTGAGACGAATTTCTTGCGTGAGTAACATTCCTTTTAACTGAAGAAAAGTGACACAGAATCCACAAGTGGTTATAGAAGTGACAAAGGCTGAATGTTCAAGGCCCAAACCATTAAGAACTTGTAAACAAAGGTCATCATCTGAAACAGTCTTACCAGTAGCTGCAAATTGATCTATAGTGGACTTAATGCAAAGGAGGTAGCCATGAATGCTACTATTACCTTGTTGCATGTGTTGCAGTTGAAGATGAGGTTGCATAATTTTTGCCAAAGAGGGTGTTACAAATGTAGTTTCAAGGTGATGCTAGACTTCTCTAGCAGTAGAACATCCAACGACTTGAGCATGGACAAGTTCGGATAGAGAGGCAATAAGCCAAAGCAAATGAGAAGTTGGTCCAGATGAACTCATTTGTTATAGTCTGGATTTGGCTTGCATAAAGGAATGGAATCTTCTTCAATGGTGATAGTGGTGGATGGGCATATTGGTGAGCCATCCACAATGTCAAACAACTCATAAGTCTTCAAAAGAGGAACAAGTTGGGATCTCCACGAAAAATAGTTGTTCTCCGTGAGCTTAATGTCAAGAAGATTGTTGATGGAGGGAAGAGAAGCAAAGGGGGAGAAAGAATCTAGTACTCTGAGGCCACACTAGAAACCATGGCAATGGTGAAAGAGAGAGAGACGTTTGAGAGGGGGGGGAGAGAGAGAGACCAATGTTTTCGTGGTTGGGTTGAATGCAACCTATGTCTACGTTAAAGTTTGAGATGCTTCCACTATGTTAATAAGTTGTGTACATGACTTCTTATATAAAGTTAGAGTCATTGTTCATCAATCTTCTAGGACTCTTGTAGCTATCATCATGTAGATTCTCTATGTTACAATGTTTGTAGCATTTGATTTTACATGAAGATAAGAATTTGAGATTACATAAAATATCAAGTACGGTTTTGTAAATACAACACCCCAATCTCCATGTAAGGAGAAAGTTTATTTGATCAAGCATTGACGTTACTTAGGTAGTAAACTAAAATACATTGAGAGGATTGTCCATAGTCCACCAAGAATACAATAGACCACAGCGAAAATTATTCAAATATATATCTAAAATATTTCTATGAATTGTCTCATAGTTTCAATGAAATCCAAGTAAACATTTAAATTTCAAGAATTTCAACCAATAGAAATTCTCAAAATTAATCTATCCTAAGAAATGTAGTAGAGATGGTCTTCATCTTCATCTTCCAAATATCCATCATCCCACTGATCAAGTCCATCATCTGTAGAAGTAAGGGGTAAGTTTTTGGGAAAAACTTACCAAGTACAACCTAACACATATCAATAATTTCCTTTTCTTTTATACTTCTATTAAATTAAATAATAATCTTATACAAATAAAATTAAGCTGGCATGTATAAAGGGGGGGGAAGAAAGTCATGACATGCCCAATGATATGAATGAGAATCAATGATGCTAAGAATATATAAATAAAACCACACTCTCACTTGGTCTATGGTCGACAAGATGCCCCATGTTGTTACATGGTCTGCACGCATTACAAAACCCAACATCTATCTACCCAAACCAAATATTTCCAAACTCAATGTATATTCTATGTCGTTACATAGACTGCACACATTACGCAACCCTAACATACATTCTCATTCAAAAACACAACTACCATCCCATATGCATCCATCGTCTAAGGTCGATAGGAT
Organism: Hakea prostrata; assembly: GCF_041222555.1. Classification (NCBI taxonomy): domain Eukaryota; kingdom Viridiplantae; phylum Streptophyta; class Magnoliopsida; order Proteales; family Proteaceae; genus Hakea; species Hakea prostrata. The sequence continues at coordinate 32,843,541 of NC_142609.1, forward strand.
GTTCCATGCCGTTACATCACATGTGCATGTTACACAACCCAACATCCACCTACCCTAACTGAATATTGTGAAATCAATATATATTCTATGCCATTACATGGTCTAGGCGTATTACATAGCCTTAACATACATTCTCATCTGAAACACCTACTAACTCAACATCACACATATTGCTAATATAACCATGACATACTTTGATGAATCATAATCAAACCAGATCATGTAGAAAAATGAAATTTTGATTCAGTCCATTATCAAATCGATACATAATACAACAATAAACAACCCAATAAGACCTAAACTAAAGACACATTCATGATCAAAGAACAGATCAATAAATTTATGGAAGAGATTAATTACTAGTAGATCATGATAATCTCATAAAACATAATCTAAAAGAAAAACATATTTATACTCAAAGATAAGATATGCTAATAAATCAAGATAATCTCATAAAGTATAACCTAAAATGTATCTATACTCAAGACTAAATTATTAAATAAAAAGAACGAATCAACTACTAACAAATCATGTAAATCGAACATCATTTAAAATGTATTCATAATCAAGATCAAATTATTAAATAAAATAGGGATAATTATTATTGATCCCCTTGTGCTATTGCTTAGTTACCACTTTATCCCCTACACTTTTTGAAATTATTGATCCAACCTTAGACTTTTCCCCTGTAATTACTGAAGCCCCATTGCCGTTAAGTTTTATTAGTTAAGTGATGATGTGACATCTTTGATTTATTTAAAAATTTAAAAATAACCCCAAGATTTACTTACTTACACTTTATATTAAATCATATTACTACTCTTAGTAATTAGGAAAAAAATTACCATAATTAAAAAACCTTATTCTCTAATCAAAATAAAGAGAGCAAGGAAGGAGGGAAAAAAAAAAGATCTGGTTTTCAAAATATAAGAAAATAAGAAATTGATGATTCCTTATATTTTACCTTTTATTTATTTACTTTTTAATTTGACGTTATCAAGTCTTAGAAAGTTCTTACTTCCAATTGATTTTTATTTATATACTTTCTAATTTAACATTATCAAATTTAGGAAGTTCTTATTATTGATTTTTTTTTTTTTTTTTTTTTGGTGAATGTAAAATGATAAGAATATAATGTAAAATATATTACCCAAAAAAAGTGTAAAATTGATATTTTTATGAAATATTTTCATTCCCTTATTTATACAATTTTTTTGACCTCCACGCATGAAATCCCTATATTCCAAATTAGATCTGGGTTCGGTCAAAACAATACAAAAACATCTAATAATTTATGTAACTATAGGGCACTGAACATTAGACTTCCTTCTTTATTCAAAGTTATTGTTAACTATTTGGTTAATCCTCAACTTATAATTGAATTTAGCAAATTAATTCTAATAAGTATATTAATAACATACTAGTTCGGCCTTTAAGCGTAATTATGTAATCAATACAAAAGGCCAAGATTACCATTATGCTTTAATCATGGGTGTTACGGTAGATATTGTAATCTACTTCAAACTCTGCTTTGGATCGGTTAGAATCCTTATGAGTCTCATCTATAGAAAGCATCTTGAGTTAAAGTTTTGTGAGTATTATCTGTAAAATCCACCTTAAGTGTAGTAGTATGAGTTTAATCGACTTTGGACTTCTTAGGAGCAACCCTAGCCGCACAAGCTTGAGAGGAAGTGGCGGCCAGGGTTTTGGGTATTTTGCAAGAAATATCACTAATAATAAGTAACTGATATTTCATGATTAATGTTGTGTAATAGCAGTGCTTCTATATCCTATTAAAAATCAAGATACGGACCAAAGGTGAAATCTCTATTTTTTTCTTCTTATACCTGTGAATCCATTGGGGTTTTTCTTCCCCATCTGTTGTAATTTTCACAGAGACGTTCTCCCTCTACTGCGACTGCCCTTTGCTTGATAGACTTGTGCATGGCATGCATGTTTGAATAATGGACTGTTCTTCCTTTTTCCAGATTGTTGTGGTTGAACCCATCTTCTGTAGATTGGGAGATGGAAGAGTATCCACACTTACAGTCTTTGATTTGAAACAAGTTACGATCCCATGGCGGCTTTGATGGAACAGCCCAACTTCCTTCCTAATATACTACCATAGAATTGACACTTCGAGGCCTATATATAATATTTAATGTGCATAACTCAGCTAAACGAATGGTCCACTGTCAGAGCCTACGAGAGGCTAGAATGAATCCATTTTGGGAAAAATCCACCCCATGCAGCAGCAGTTTCCTCTTAAGCCAAGCAAGTGATTCAATCCAATTATCCAAGTACCCCAAGAATTGAAATGAAGAGCAATCTTTTCTTTTGTTGGTTTCTGGAAGCACTCCAATATAGACTATACTCATTAGGCCAAGATGTGGTCGATAAAATGTCTGAAGGGTCCTAGCTAGAGGTTTTAATGGAAGGTGACCTAGGGTTTTGAATGCAAGGTGACCCATATTGGAAGCCATCCAAATTGGGCTATATATATACTTACGAAGGGACAAGATAAGCACGCCATAGAGGCTTTAATGTAGGGTGTCCAAGACAAAGGAGTGGGACTGGCAAGCTTGACTCCCACTAGCGTGCATGCATTACGCTGCTACCTTGAATTTTTAAACTGCTGATCCTCGCTGCCTAGGTGTGATAAGGATGATTTTTCATCATTTCCCTAATTTGAATTCTTTCCATATCATTTCATTCTCTCATTTGAATTCTTTCCATATCATTTCATCTTCTCATTTGAATTCTTTCTATTAATCACTCCTCTCATTTGAATTCCTTCCATTCATCATTCTTTGCATTTGAATTCTTTCCATACCATCTCATCCTTCAATTTCATCAATATCCTAATTTGGCTTTGGCTTTGGCTTGATTAGGTTTCTGTATTGAATCATTTCCATACAAACATTTTCATGTATTATATTTACATACAAACATTTCCATGTATTGTATTTATATGTTTTATATCTTTCTTTTATTGGTTATAGTGACCTAACAGCATGGGATGTATGCTGCCTATATATTTGAGTTTCTCTCATATGAATTCATTCAACTATTTTTCTCATTGAGATTGTTTCTTAATAATCCACCCGCCCATCCCCCGCTCTCCTGGATGGGTGACATGTATCCTCCCGTGGTACCAAGCGGCCATGGGCGGGACATATAGAGGGGCGGAAGAATAGGCGGACAAACTGCCCTGGTGGAGATGATCTGGACTCGAATTTTTACCTAAAACCATTGTTTTGTTGCAGACAAAGAACACTTTAGTATACTGGCTCTTCATCTAAATCTAAGACAAGTGATTGTCTCCCACAAGTACATGCGAAGAACCAAATTCTTTTCCCTCTTTGATCATTTTAGGATGTTATGTGTGACTCTGGATATTTGTATCCAATTTCGAAAATGGACCCAGTTCAACCTATCTTGGTTGACAATTCGAATGATTCCTTTTGTGAGATCTAAGAAGGAAGTAGAGGGCTTAAGCTGATGGATCACCTAGTTTACCCGATTCAAAATTTATGTGTACGTACCTTATATTCTCTTATAGAGACATTGTGAGATTTGTGTTTTTCTCCTCAGGATTTTGAGTTAGAAGTCATAACGCTGTTTCGGTGATGGCTAGGTGATATACATTGAAATCTTCGCTTCCTAGTTGTTCTTTTTTGCCCCTAAATATAGCATACCATGAACCACATTAAATATCTATATTATAATAAAAATTTTTATGTTTTCTATTTATGATTTATTGATGTTTATTCCAATACAAAAGAAAGAAACACGAGGGGAAGAGGATATATTTGGGATTTGGTGGGAGAGAGAGATCTTGATCCAAAGCACGGATTTATCAAAGAAGTTAGAATTTTACAGTGATATGCAATTTTATATCCACGCAAATCATTTACGTCCTTTACGCACGCCCTGTCTGAGCGCATAAGATATGAATCCATTTAATACAAATGTTGAGGCACTATTCTAAAGGAACCGAATATTACCTGTGTGCATGGAAGCGTGGCAAGTGCACACTGTGCAGTCCTCTAAAGAAAACGACCATTGCATATCTGGAAGCTTGGTAAGTTAGGGTTGGCCATGCAGAAACAGTACTCATTTAAACCAAACAACTCCGTCAAAATTAAAGTTTCCAAGAAACAACAAAAAAAAATAATAAAGAAACTTACTCATCTAATCCATCACAAACCGACTTTCTTCCTAATTCCAGTTTGTTCTAGTTGATGACTGATGACCCACTCTCCTGGAGAAGGATCCATTCTCTTATCACTACCACTGGGCTCTAATCAATGTGTTGAATGCAATTAAATATGTTACTTGCAACAACAACAACACCATTACTTACATGTTAGAGTGTAAACAGATCGGAGAGTGACATTATCAATATTCATATTCATATTCAAATACACGAATGGATAACCAATTGGCTAGATAGATGGATTATCTATCTCTAAAAATAGATTTTTATTTTAGATTTATCATTTATGATGAATAAGTATAAAGATAACCCTATTCTTTACAATCAAGGATAGAACTCCAAATCAAAACTAATGCTCAAAATATCTTCTACAGAGGATCAATAGTATACGTCTTTGTCCTCTAGATAACTCTTCTGACTTTAAAATCACCTCTACCACAAACATAAGTCACCTAATATTTATAGGAGAAGGAAATGTTAGCATGGTCGATTTGCTTTGACTTGAGAGTAACCCAAAAAGGAAATAAAAGAAAATGGCAGAGAGGTGGGAAGGAGCTAAAGCCTTGAAGGGTTGAAGTCATGACAGAGAGCATGATGGATCTGAATGTTGAAATCTTTGTGATTAAGATGGCTGCCAAGAGCTTCTTCATCAATTATGAACTTAGCACATTGAAGGAATTGAAAAACAGGTCTATTGGCTTAATGAGAGGTCTCTTGAAAGTTGAAACACCTTGTGTGCTAAGATAACTCGCTTCTAGTGGAAAAGATACATACATGGGCCAGTGCTACTAAATCTCCCAATATCAACTTCTACCAATTGGCAGACTTACGAATATAATGATTTGTATCAGGGTTTTTGTTATGGAAACAGTTTCTGCAAAAAATTCCATAGATTTCACTTGTGTGAAAAGTAACATTGATGCTGCTAGGGCGGATGATTGTAGTATCAATGTAGCATTCAGGTTAAGAAACATGAAAGAAAGGAAAATTTTTCGATATGCCTTAGCTTGAATATTTTAGCTTTCAGTTGGATAGAAAGACAATATATATATATATATGTTGAATGATTGTGTCCATCTAACCTGGTCGATTGAATTTTTTTTATTAAAAAATTATCTGTTTGGCTTTATATTATCATCTGCAATATAAATTTTTTGAGCGTAATGTCTGCAAGTAAAATCTTAGAATGATAGTCATGTCTAGGGTTTGGGTTTGACACCCATATCATATTGTCATTCATTGGATACACCTAGTCATGGTGAAGAGTGTGCCGATACTGGTACAAACATGTGTCTGTAAAAGGTCTGACACTATATATGTGTATGGGATAAACATGTCACCTTGACCCCATATTTGGGAGGGCTTTGTCAATGTAAAGTGGGAACATATTCTATGCTTCACTAATGAAGTTTTTATAAAACTTGCTATCTAGAAAAAAAAAAAAAAAAAAAAAAAAAAAAAAAAAAAAAAAGAGTTTTTTATTTGTCACCCACTATAATAGGGTGAAACTCAGGGTTCTCCACTTTAATGGCAAAAAATAGATGGCACCCACTTGAATTATTACAAGCTATCTACAATTACTTGATTCGTCATTCAAAATTTAAATGTGAATGACCATAATGCCCTTAAGGATAGTGTAGTGACCAGATTACCCCATACTCAACCTTTAGGTTCTCTCTTCACGTACCCATCTTCTTGCAAGACCTCACCAAAAACTGTCTACCACCTCTACAAACCACACACCCCCACCCCCTACCACCGACCATCACGCCCGCCTTCCCTCCTTTCTCTACCGAAATCGCTCACCACCACCGGTTCAAAACCCTACAATTTTAAATCCGACTCTAATTTTGTGGCTTTTGATAGATGAAATTAGATCTGGTGACACATCAAGATGATACTTTCTACTTAGCTTCTTATAAGCTTTTTTAATTACTGAAGTGGAACCATTCTTCAACGACTAATAAAAATGATTACCAAAAAAAAAACCACTAATAAAAATTAACTTGCAAACTCGAAGCAAAGAACCCATCATTAATGGCAATTAACGTTGGTTCTAAAGGGATCCAGATTTTTTTATTTTTTTTTTTATCGAAAAACATAGTTTGGGTTGCTGGGTATTGAAGAAAACACACCAAATCTTCCCCATTCAATTTCTGGAAAAAGAGTAGGGTGTTGCATGTAGAGATTAAAGCCAACTTCCCTCCCTGAAATCAACCTAGAGTTTATTCTAGATTTCGTTTGTTCTCAATGGAAGATGAGAAGTTGAAGGTAAAATTTAGATGAAGTTAAAGAAGACAACAAGAGTAAAACAAATCTGCAAATCTTGAATGAACAACAGACACACACAATTTCTGATGCTCGATTGACAAGTTGCAATAGAAGCAGGGAAGGGTCTTTGTATTTATAGGGATTTAGGAAATATCCAAAAGAAAAGCTTAACGTAAAAGGTCAGGTAATGTATCACATTTCCATATTTTTCTCCAAATGGATTCATCAATAGCTTCCCAACTTTTAACACTTGAGGAAAAGGGTGGTGCTGCTTTATCTAACTCCATTTTTTCTTGTCGTAATTTGTATGCAGCTTTAACTAAAAATTTCTCATCCTTGCTGCTTCCCCAAATTAAGGTATCCTTCGTGGGAAATAAGAAGAGTTTCATGGTCAAGATCACTTCAGTATATTTAGGTGAAAACCATTGTTGAATAATCTCCTTCTTCCACTCCCGAGACCCTTCATCAATGATGTCCGAAACCCAACTGATATTACATTGAAAAGATTTCTTTGATGAGACTTCGAATTTTGTAAAAAGAACACCCAGGGATCCTTCCACAAGTTAATCTTCCTTCCATGTCTTTTTTTTCCAGGTAAGCCCCTTTATCAACACATCTCTTCCCTCGAGTATGTTGCGCCAAGCCCAGGATGGGCTATTACCCTTCTTTGATTCAAGAAAATTCCCCTTAGAATAGTAGATTTGCTTCAAAAATCTAACCCAATCAGCCTTTGGTTTTGAGAAATTTTCCACACAACTTTACATAATATAGCCCTGTTATGTAGAAGGGGGTCATTAAGGCCAAGTCCACCTTTTTTTATGTTGCACCAACTTCTTCCAATAAACCTAATGGATAGCTGTTTTCCCTTCCTTTCTCCCCCAAAAATCTTGGTAGCCTTTGATCTTACTTGTTTATGTACGGTAGATGGTATTTTGAAATGGGATGCAATAAAATTTGAAGTCGACAAAGCTACTGACTTCAACAATACTTCTCTTCCCGCATGGTTCGGCAGTCAGCCATCTCTCACATTTGGTTGCTAACTTATCCCTTATTGAGTGAAGGATATCTACTTTGGAGACCCCAAAATCAATGGGCAAACCCAAGTATTTTGTTGGACCTTCTCCACACTTGAACTTTGAAATTTTTTGAAAACCACCTTTGGATTCCTTGTATTGTGTTATGACTTAAACAAAGGGTACATTTCTTGACATTGACAGCTTGTCCTGACACTTTGCAGTAAGCTTCTACACAATCCTTCAAACCAAACACACTTTGGAGTCGCACTTCGAACATAAGATAACATCATCCACAAACATGAGACTAATAAGTGGTTGTGTCCTCCCCTTAATTTTGACCCCTCTAATTATCCCTTCGTTTTCCTTTTTTGCAATTAAGTTTGATAAGACTTGAGAGCAAATTACAAACAAAGCAAGGGAAAGGATGACCCTGTCTAATTCCTCTTTTAGGTACTATAGAGAGTCTTTCCACTCCATTAACAATAAAAGAATACCGAACTGAAGATAGAACATTCAAGATTAGATCTACCAAGCTCACCTGAAATCCCAGCTTTGACAATAAGCATCAATAAACTTCCATTCTAGCCGGTTATAAGCATGTTTCATATTCTCCTTGAGTGCAAGTATGGCTTTCTTCCCTTTCTTCTTTTTCTTCTTCAAGTAATAAGAGGCCCCATGTGCTTAAAAGATATTATCAGATATTTCCCTACTCTTCACAAAGGCTGATTGTTCCACTAGTACAATGGACGAAAGGATCAGATACAGCATTGTTGCCAATACTTTGGTAGCTACTTTCACTATAACAGAACATAATTAAACTTATTGGTCTGAAGTCCTCAACTTGCTCTGGACACTTTTTCTTTGGGACAAGGCATACTAATGCATCATTGGTGCACATGAGTCAATTCTCAAAAGTGCTGGAAAAAACACGGTGGAGAGGGTGGAAACTGTCAATACCAGGGCTCTCTAGAGGTCTCACATCAAAGAGGCATGTCTTTACTTCCTCCTCTGATGGTACAGCAAGAAGCTCATCATTTGCATTTCTCTAGAACAAGAGGTTGGCAGCAGTATTGTACTTGAGCTGGTTCCTATATTGTAAATGTTAGTAAGTTGCCTCTTGGTATGTAATATCTAATTATGGAAAGAGTTTTCTCGAACTCGTAAAGTACAATTTTACGAGTAACTAATTTAATTTAACTAATAGTAGGAGAAAAGTAATTATTGTGACTTAATTCGTAATCAATTAGCTCATTATATTTTCTTTATTTATTTTTATTATTATATTATTATTATTATTATTATATTTTGGGTAAGTTTTTCCTTCCGGATTTTGTTTATATACTAGTCGAATAAGGGGAGTTGGTGTCGTACTCATGTACATGTCACAACAGGGTTTGATGACGAGAATTAATGAAGCAATAATCAATGAAAAGACATCAATTTAAATCCTGAATCTTCTAATTAAGAGAGATATCGTGAGTTTAGGTATCGTCACCATCTCTTTGATTCATGAACCAAATTTATTCATTGAGATCTTTCATTCACATTTTTTTCCCACAAAACATTTTATAAAATTTTTTAGCCCTCAAATTTAGAGTATCCCACTTAGAGGTGCAAGTTTGGCCCTGGCAGCCCGACCCGCCCTAAGCCCGTTCCTGAGCCCGAATAGGGTTTGGGCTAAAGATTCTGGCCCTAAGGGCGGGTTAGGGCCAAAATATTATGGCCTTGAACTAGGGCCAAGGGCGGACCTGGGATTACTCTTTGGCCCGCCTATCCCAGCCCAGCCCAACCCATTCCTGATCTTGGTCCTGATTCTAGCCCTGATTTTGGCCGTGATTCTAGCCCTGATCTTGGCCCTGATTCTGTCCCTGATTCTGGCCCTGATCTTGGCCCTGGTTCTGGCCCTGATTTTGGCATTGATTCTAACCCTACTCTTGGCCCTGATTCTAGTCCTGATCTGGCCTTGATTTTGGCCCTGATTCTGACCTTGATCTTGACATTGATCTAGGCCCATGATTTTGGCCCTGATTTGAGTCTGAATCCTCCACCCATATGGAGAGGAATAAATTTTATTCCCCAGGGGGAAAAATTTGACCCGGTCCAAATTAAAAAAAAAAAATAATTTTTATTAAAAAAAAAAAAAAAAAAAATAAAAAAACCAAATAAAATTAAATTTTTTTCTTTTTTTTTTTCCTTTTTTTTTTTTTTTTTTTTTCTTTTTTTTTTATTATATATTTAATATAATATATAATTTTAATTTTATCTTTATATTTAAAATAATATAAATAAAAAATTAAATTTTCTTTTTTTTTTTTTTTATATTATTATATTTTTATTTTATTTTTATTTTATTATAATAATATTATAATTATTAATTTTTTTTTTAATTTATTTTAATTAATAAAAAAAATAATTTTTTTTTTTTTTTTTTTTTTTTTTGGTATGAAAATGGGATCACAGGGATCCAAAAGAAAAAAAAAAAACATTACAACGACTCAGTCAGAACATCTGACTTTAAAATTGCCTCCAAATCTTGGGGCGGGTCTTGGAAATTAACCAAAGTAACGCCTGTTGCAATCCTCATTTTTGAGGCCCAATCTGCTGCTCCATTATCTGCTCTTCCTACATAGGAAAATCTAACATGGCCCCTTGAATCCACTAGTTGCCGAATAGAAAATATTAAGGGTTGATATTTCCCTAGATCCATTGCTTGAGATTCAAGCATAATAACTGCCTTTTGAGAATCCGTCTCCATTTGAACCGGCCATGCTCCCATGTCAAGAGCAAATCTTAGTCCTTCTTTAATCGCTAGCAATTCTGCTTCCAGAACCTCACACATCCTCTCTTTCTTTGCAAAACCAGCTCGAAATTTGCCATCCTGATCACGAATAATAGCCCCTAACTGGGTAATATTATCCCGAGTGCTCACCGACGCATCAGTATTGCACTTGAACCAACCTTTACGAGGACACATCCAACCCCGTTTCCTCTTTCCCATCAACGGGTGGAGAGCAGCTATTCTACTTGACTCCCAAGCGTTCTTTACCACCGCATAATAATCTTGTATAATAGCATACCCATTTCCAGGTTTGATATAAGCTTCATCATGAATATCTTTATTCCTCCAACCCCATAAAAAATATACAATACATCCAAATTTTTCCGCCCACTCAGTAGACCATTTCGATGCATGTCCACCCAAATTCCCACTTAGCCATTCATGCCGATCACAACCAAAAAACCACGCTTGGTTACACGAAGCTACCACTTGGTACCAAATACCTCTCGCCAATTTGCAGTCACGAAACACATGAATCCCATCTTCTATCTCCTCTGGACAAAGATTACACCTGTCATCATCCTGTAGCTTCAGCTTTTTCTTTCGTGAGTTTATAAGTAACCGATCCTTACTTAATAGCCATAGGAAATGGGATATCTTATGTGGCAAAGATAATCTCCAAATTGCCTTCCAATAATCGTCACCAAAATCATCATTATTTGGAGTATAAACTTCAAGTGCTAGAGTATCATAAGCAGAGCGGACAGTGAACCTTCCATCAGAAGATGGTGTCCATAACCACCAATCCTTCCCCTTCATATTAATTGGATTTATGGTGTCCTTAATCTTGTTGCAAACTGTAGTCGGAAGATATTCTTCAAACCTAGTAGACCATTGCACACCATCATTTTCTATATAGCTAACAACATTTTCCCATATCATATTACTTGGAATTGGGTCTGTAGCCACCGACTCCAAGCTTAGACCTTCCTCAAGCCAGTTATCCCACCAAAAAAATGTCGAGTTTCCGTCACCTATGTTGACTTTACAGTAAGGTCTCATATCAATTATAGTTTTTGAAATCGCCCTCCAAAGGGGAGAATCAGTTTGGTTTGATTTGAGAGGATGAACTCTTCTCTTTGATCCATATTTCTCTCTAAGCAAACTCGCCCAAAAAGAATTTTGTTGCCTATATATCCACACTAGTTTCATCAAGAATGCTTTATTCATTAGCTTCAGATTTTTAAATCCAAGCCCTCCATTCTGTCTAGATTGACACGAGTACTCCAGTTGATCAAATGTGCATGCTTTTTTTGAGACGTGTCACCCCAAACAAAAGCTCTTGTGATTTTCTCTACCTCTTGTAAGGTTCCCACAGGAACAAATTGAGTTTGCATAGAAAAATAAGGTATAGTTTGTAATACCGATTTTGCAAGCACCACACGTCCAGCAAAGGAAAGATTGCTAGCCTTCCAGTTGGACAAACGATCTCTCACTTTATTAACAATATACCCATAATCTTTCTTCTGAATTCTCCCTCTCCAGATGGGCACTCCCAGGTATCTCCCTATATCAGAGGTTACCGTAAACCCACAAATTTGGGTTATTTCTTTTGCCATCTGATTGCCCACATTTTTTGAGAAGTAGATGCGAGTTTTTTCTACCGACTTTCTTGCCTGAAGCACTACAAAATAACTCAAGATAGTGAACAATATTCTCTATCTGCTCCAGTGTCGCCTCTGCAAAGAGCACTACATCATCTGCAAACATAAGATGGGATATTCCTGTACCTCCTCTCCGGAATTGAATAGGCTTCCAATTACCAGCAATTACTGCATCTTGGATTATGTGAGTTAATCGTTCCATGCATAAAACAAACAAATAGGGGGAAAGAGGATCCCCCTGACGAATTCCTCTCGAAGGTTGAAAAAATTATGTCACTTCTCCATTCCAAATAACATTAAACTAAGCATTAGTCACGCACATCATAATAATATCCACGAGTTTCTTAGGAATCCGGGCTAGAATGAGGGTTTCTTCAATAAATTCCCATTTGATTCTATCATAAGTCTTTTCTAGGTCAATTTTAATTGCCTATGTTGAGTCTTCCCTTTATTCCTTCGCATTGAATGAAAGAGCTCCTGGGCCACAATAATATTATCCTGAATATGACGCCCGGAACAAAACTAACTTTGATTTGGGGCAATCAATTCTGGCATGTACTCCTTCAATCTACTAGTAATTACTTTAGTGAGAATTTTCAAACTCACATTGCAGAGGGATATAGGCCTAAATTGGGTGATTCTTTCTGGCTTCTCTACTTTAGGAATTAAAGCAATCAAGGTTTCATTCAAATTACCTTCCATTTTCCCATCAAAAGCATCTCTTATCATTTTACACACTGATTTCCCAGTAGTGGTCCATGTTCTTTGGTAGAATGCAGCCTGAAAACCATCTGGACCAGGTGCCTTCCAGGGTCCCAACTGACACACTACTCTATAAATTTCATCTTCGGTAACATCATCTCTAAGCAAAGAAAGCCAATCAGAATCAAGTACAGGAAACCCATGATGAGTACTAAGTTGGGACAATTCCTTCTGATCAATTGAGAACAACCCTTTAAAGAATTCCACCACATGATTTTTAAGAGTTGTATAATCTTCAATCCAAACACCATCATTTGTCTTCAATCCCTCAATTTTATTTCGCCTTCGTCTAGTGACCGTAGACACATGAAAATATTTAGTATTTCGATCACCATGAGTTACCCAATTTTTTCGAGATTTTTGGGCCCAAAGAATCTCTTCTCTGCAAAGAATTTGTTCTAATTTCATGCGAAGTTCTTTCTCCAATCGCACCAAAAAAGGGTTAAAAGGACCATTAGCAAGTTTCTTTTGAATACCGCCTAAACGGGCATGAAGACTCTTCTTCAACTTTTCAATTCTCCCGAAGGATTTATGATTCCAACTTTGAAGTCGTTTTTGCGTCTCACTTAATGCCTCATGCAACTCAACATTAGGATTCCAACCTTCATGAACTACCTTTGAAAAATCAGAATGGGTTAACCACATCGCTTCCATGCGAAAAGGTCTCTTTCGGAAAGGGCCTCGCAAAGGACAAGTATCAATTAAAATTGGGTGATGATCAGACTTGATTCTAGGGAGGACTTTAACTACAGCTTCAGGATACATAACACGCCATTCAGGATTGCATAGCCCTCTATCCAGGCGTCTGTAAACACGTCTAAAACCGCTCCATTTAGGTCCTCGCCAGGTGAACTTGGGCCCTGAGTATCCTAAGTCCAATAGGCCGCATAAATTAATGTTATTTCTAAAATTCAAACACTTCCTTGAGGATATTGGAGCTCCCCCTCCTGCCTCTGTCTGGTCTAGAATATCATTCAGATCACCTGCAACCAACCATGAACCACCAGTAGCCTCCATAGCCGATTGAAGATCAATCCACCCTTCTCGTCTAATGGACTCAGTGGGGCTTGCATACATCGCCACAAAATACCATGGTATACTAATCTGCTGATCAATAATGTTTAAAATCAAAAATTGATGATGGGATTGAGATAGGAATACCTGGATATTGTCATTGAAATTAATGAACCAAATGCCACCAGATAATCCTACAGCATCACTTCTGAAACTTACAGAGCCATGCATTTGACGAATAACCTCCTCTGCGCGACCACCGCTAATACGTGGTTCAAGGATGATAAGACAATCTGGCTGATATACTTGCTTATAATGTTTTAGGGCAGTTGCAAAGGCTTTGTTTCCAGCCCCTCTACAATTCCATATAAAAGTCTTCATAAATAATGTGTCGTAAAGAATTAAGACCCTTCTTTCATCATCTCATCAACCCCTTTGGGTTGATTTTGCATACAATCTTCTAAATCAGGACCATCAAGATCCCTTGGATTAAGCTGCCCATCTGGCGGCTTCCCATGTATTGGCACAATTGCAAGTTGATCTACATCCATACGAGCGTCAGCTTCAAGATTGATATTAACTTCTAATTGCCTCAATGAGTCCCAATTTTCCTTGTGTTCTACCGATCTCCTTATAGCCACATTAATGTCTGTATTACCATGCACCTCAGCACCTCCTAGAGTATTTTGGGCTCGTTGAAGCTCAGTTGGAAGCACATATGATTTCCTCTGTTGAGATCTCGAAGGACTCTCCACAGACTGAGAATCTAGCATATTAACTTCAAGTGGTCGCAGGGGTTCACGTACCTTAGTTCTCCACGATTGTTGTGTCTCCCGCATAGATTGTTGACATAAGACAGTGGGATACAATTCTGGAACCATTGATTTCTCCATGTCTAATTGAACTTCATCTAATCCATCTTCTTGATCTTTCGACATAAGTGCCGCAAATCTTGATCCAGTATCCATTTCAAATTCCTCCACTCCGCCACGGCCACGACTCTGATTAGGATAAATCTTCTCCTGCCCTTCATTAATATTTCTAGTAACCCCTCCTGAAGTCCGGTGACTATCCTTTCTGAAATTTGGCTTTTGGACGTGCATCCATGGACCATATGTATCTTCAGGAACCTTATCAACGCCCACAATATTAGTAGCTATAGGTATTTCTGCTGGAGCCACTCCTTGATTAACCACCTGCTCTACTTCTTCCGCTCTTTTAATTGTAGGACATTGTTCTTGATGATGGCCAAATCTTCCACATGCATAGCAAAGAAGATGTAAAGATTCATAAAGAATTTGATGTACCTTCCCCTTGCGCCTGAATTTTGACAATAAAGGTTTTGAAAGATCTACCTCTATACAGACTCTTGCAAATTTACCCCTCATTGCTTGAGCTGTGGTAGAATCAACCTTGATCACCTTACCAACACGACTACCCAATTTAAAAAGGAAACCTGTATCAAAATACTCTATTGAGACTCCTGGAAAACGAACCCAAACAACAAGTTTTTTCAGCGCTGCATTAGCAGGATCAAAATCCGGTTCCCACCGACGAACAGATAGGTAGTGATCTGAAATAATCCAAGGTCCCTCCGTGAGAGCCTTCTGAAAATCCTCCTTCAAACCAAATTTTGCAATAAAATAACTATACCCAATGTCAATTAATTCTAATGAGCCACTCGGCTTCCATAGTGCATTCAATCTACCATAAAGAAACTTGTACCCAGCAGATTTCCCAACCAATTTTATAATGAGAGATTGCTGCCAAGGTTTCCGAATTTTTTCCTTTTCCTGTTTGGACAAAACTATAACAGGGCATAATCTATCTACTAATCCATCCGTCTCTTCTTCCTCCTCATTATCGGTTTCCCATTCTAGAGGATCATCAACAATGAACCCATCTTGATCAAGCTCGACTCCATCCTCTGTGATGACCCCATAATTACCGTTTGCATTCTTGTTTGAAACCGTTTCAGCATAGGACTTGGGTAGGGGTGATTCCAGTAGAACTCCTTTACCCTCCTCTCTCCCCCGCTTAATCTTCTTAACACTTCTCCTAATCTGGTCCAGTTCCTCCGGGGAGGTCTCCGCGATCACCTCTTCTTGGGAGGGGGGGACCCAAAAAAAAAATGTAAATTTTAAAACACCAAAAAACTCTCCATTTTTTTTTTTTTAAAAAAAAGAAAATAAAAAATAAAAAAAAAAAAAAAATATAAAAAAAAAAAAAAAAAAAAAAAAAAACTCCACCCCAACTTCACAAAATTAATTTTTTCCTCCTTTTTTTTCTTTATTGTGGTGAAAAAAAAAAAAAAAAAAAAAAAAAAAAAATAATTATTAAAAAAAAAAAAAAATAAATAAAAAATAAAAAAAAAAATATCAATACTAAATTATTGTTAACAAAGTTTTCTTTTTTTTTTTTTTTTTTTTTTTTTTTTTTTGGAATAAGGATATCAATGGGAAGGGTTTTCAATTTCCATCACCAAAGTAATGGGAGAGGTTTTCAATTTCCATCATAGCAGCAATGAAAGACTTTCAGAGATCAATATAGAATTATGGAGTATGAATTTATTTATGTTTAAATCAACATTATCAACTTATTGACTATTTTGTCATTTTGTATGAGCTTATCATTTTATATTTCTATGTTAATTTTAGTTTACTTATGATACTTTTATTTTTATTTTTATTATTATTTTTTTTTATGAATTTACATTTGATATTTTAGGTCCAAGGATAGGACCAATTAAGGCTAGGGCCAAGATAGGGTCAATTAGGGCCAGAGACAAGGTTAATCAAGGTCAAGGCCAATTAGGGCCAGGGACAGGGCCAATCAGGGCTAGAGACAGAGCCAATCAGGGTCAGGGCCAATAAGGGTCAATCAGGGTCAAGGTTAGGGTCGGGGTCAAGGCCAATTAGGGTCGGGGCCAATAATTGGCCGGGGACGGGGCCAATCGGGGCTAGAGACAGAGCCAATCGGGGTCGGGGCCAATAAGGGTCAATCAGGGTCAAGGTTAGGGTCAGGGTCAAGGCCAATTAGGGTCAGGGCCAGGGCCAATCAAGGTCAGGGCCAATTAGGGCCAATCAGAGCCAACCCATCCCGACCCGGCCCAATTAGAGCCAATTAGGGCAGAAATGGGCTTGGCTTGGCCCTATAGGGCTTAAGGCCAGGGACAATAATCCTTGGCCCTGAACTAGGGTTAGGGCGGAATGGGTTCAGATTAGAACATATAGCTTGGGCTTGGGATTGCAAAAGCCCGGCCAGTTGCAGCCCTAATCCCACTTTCGTATATCATGCAATGACAAGGTTTGGCAAGTAATTAATATTTCATGATCAAAGATATGTTGTGCCGATCCTTCTATATCGTATTAACATAAGAGTTTTTTTTGAATATTTCACGTATGAGTTCTCTTAGTAGACCACAAACTAATGTTGGGTCCTTTGAGTGTAATATATTACTCTGTGTCCCATGCAGATTAACACCGTTAACTGTCATTAAGTGAATTCAAACTTCAAACGTGAAGGAATCAAAATACCCTTCAAGTTATTTAATCAATTGTATTATTATTTTTTTTTCCTTTTCTTTGGATATATATTTTTTTAGCTATATGATTAATGCTTAATAATCAGTTCTCTCTTTTTAAAATTATATGTTAACACAATGTATTAAATAACTTGAGGGACATTTTAGTCCTTCCGCGTTTAAAATTTGAATATACTTAATAGCAGCTAACGGCGTTAACCTGATTGGAATCCACACGTAATATATTGTAGTAAAGTAACCTAACATTAGTTTATGGTCTACGAAAATGACCTACACATGAAAAACTCTTTTTCTTCTATTTTTGGAGGGGTGGAGCAGACAATCAAACTGTATTCAAAAATAAAAAATCTCTATTTGCTGATTTTTTTTTTTTTTTCTTTCTTTTCCCCTAGAATTGTGAATCTCCCCATTGGAGTCTTCATTTCTTCCACATCGATGGTAATTTTACTCTTTGGTTATTCTTTTATTTTTATTTTTTTTGGGTAAAGACTCTTTGGTTATTCGATAGGCTTACATTTTGAACAATGGAAGGTTCTTCTTTTTTTCTTTTCTTTTTTCTTTTTTTTTTGGCATTGGTGCTTTGTTAATACTGGAATTGTAATACCATCCGCAAGGGTCGAATCCAAGACCTCTCCACTGGAAAGTATGAATCTTTACCACTCAACTAACCCTGCATTGGCACAATAGAGGTTCTTCCTGTCCCGAGATTGTTGTGAGTGACCCTATCTTCTCTAGATAGGGAGACAGAAGGGTATCCAATCAAAGTCTTTGATTTGAAACGAGCATTTGTGATCCCATGGCGGCTTTGATGGAACAGCCCAACATCCATCAAGGATCATCTCTCGCCATGGATTTTAGACTTTTTTGAAGCCTGCATACATTATTTAATGTGCCTCTTTCACATAGACAGATATCAAAAACTTAACACATGGATAGTTCAGCTAAACGAATGGTCCATTGTCAAAGCAATCACAAACTTGAAAGAATCCATTCGGAAAAAGCCAGCTCATGCAGGGATGGAGCTTCGGTTGCGCAGCACTGAGCTGCGTACGATGTGGATGAAATGGATGGTCGAGGGTGAAATCTTGACCACCTAGTTTGTATTTTTATTTTTTTTTAACTTTTTCAACCATACTTACCTGTAAGGCTGTAACCCAAAAAAAATATGCAAATTGAGTGGTCGAAATTTTGACCTCGGCCACTTGGGGAGATCATGGCCATACATAGCTCAATGCCATGCAATAGCACCGAAGTTGAGCCCCTCATGCAGAAGCAGTTTCCTCTTAAACCGAACAAGTAACGGCAGAGTCAGAATTTAACAATGGGAGAAGTCAAGTATTGATATTTCATACAAAACACAATAAATTTTTTCGATTATCTTTATTGTTAAAAATTCTCTCCAATTAAGGCTCTAAGTACCAATATTTCACATGTGGAAAGAGAATTAGAGGGAACATTTCAAAATTTTCTAGAAAGGAATGGGAGAAAATTCAACAAATTGAGGGGGAGAGGGAAGAGGGGAAGGGCGGCAATTATTGATATTTCATACATGAAAAGAGGACCCTGAAAAATTTTCAAAAAATTGGTAGGTCCATGGTCCCCCTCACCCCAATGTAGCTCCAACCATGCAAGCAAGTGATTCAATCCAAGTACCTAAGAAGAGTGCAGATCACTTCCTTGTTGCCGAGGCGGGCTCCCTTGACACTTCTCTACCACACGTTTAGTAGGGTGCCCAGGTTGGACCCACTAGAATCCCAACTTTTAAATATTTTATTAATATTTAGACGTGAGTCCTACTCCAAATGTGTGATAAAGAAGCATCAAGAAAGCAGTACATGCTCGCCTAACTAGAAGGTGATCCTCATTGCCCACGAATTGCAAGAAAAATCACTTTTCATTTGTTAGTTCTCTGGAAGCCATCCGATTTGGGGCTATGCTTATTAGTCTAAGATGTGTTCGATAAAATGCCTGAATGGCCCCAGTTAGGGGCTTTAATGCAAGGTGACGTAGGGTTATGAATGGAAGGTGACCAAGAATGGAAGCCATCCAAATTGAGTTATATATACTTGAAAGGGCCAAGAGAAGCACGCCATAGAGGCTTTAATGCAGGGTGACCAAGACAGACAGTGGGGCTGGCAAGCTTGAATTTTTACCCAAAATCAGTGCTCTTGTTGCAGGCAAAGAACACCTTTGGGAATCTTGATCCCAAGCATGGATTTATCAAATGAACTTAATGGTACAGTGATCCGCAATTTAATACAGTTGCTAAGGCAGTGTTCTACAGGATCGAAGGATCTGACCATTACGTATGTGCATGGGAGCGTAGCAATTGCACACTGTGCACTCCTCCAAAGGAACTGACCATTGCGTCTGTAGAAGCGTGGCAAGAAAGGGATCCATGCATACGCATGTGGCCATGCAGAAACAGTAATTATCTTAAACCATACAACTCCATCAAAATTTCAAGTTTCCAAGAAAGAACAGAAAAAATAATAAAGAAACCCAACTCATTTAATCCACCACAAACCGACTTTCTTCCTGATTCCAGTTTGTTCTAGTTGATGACTGATGACCCACTCTCCTGTAGAGCTACAGAGAAAAAAGAGAGATGTTACCACTTACCACCAGCAGCCGGAGAGAGGGAGAGAGAAATGTTATCATCAGCAGCCGATCCTTGGTCCCATCTAGAGTTATAAGTTACAACCACTGGGCACTTAATCAATGTGTTAAATGCAATTGAATATGTCACTTGCAACTATAACACTACCCATTACATCCTACTTACAGTAAGAATGTAAACAGATGGGACAGTGATATTATCATATTTAAATCCATAATTGGATTTCTCTAGGTAGATAGGGTATCCTATTTTTATTTTTGTCTGTGGGTAAATGTAGATAGGGTATTTGAATTCCCTTTATAGGCGTTCAGATCCTGTACCTCCACTACCACCATGTCCCCATTCATAGCCCACCTAACACGAATCCGGATCAGCGACCCCGTTGGGGAGCACAAAGGGGAGCCATGGGTGGTGATGGAAGTTTTTTTATGTGGGGCCCACCATTTTTGTGGTAGAAAAACCGTCGGGGAGCACAGAGTGCTTCCCGTCAGGGGTGATGATCCAGATTCACCTAACACAAGTATGTCAAGGTGTAAGGTGGAGAAGGAATTTTGAAAGTGAATGAATTATCTCTTGAGATCTTGCTCCTTCATCCTTAACTCCATTAAAACGTGCATCGTGATAAAGATGAACTACTTTGCAGTATAAATTTAAATTCAATCAACAAGTGCAGTGATTTGGAGAAAAGAGACGAATCTCTATGTGTTGTAATTCTTGAAATTTACATAATAGAATTCTCTTCTCTTTTTTTCCCCTGTTGGTTAATAGAACTCTCTACTGCAATGTGATACTTGTTAATGAGGGTCTTACTATTTCATTAAAAAATATAAATCACATGGATTTTCAAATAAGGTTTATCTTTAATGGAAGTATTGTCTTGAAGTATTTTTCCTTTAATTTGTTTTATTTTGAGAATTTAATTTGGGAATTGGTGGGATCACACACTTATAGTTGTTGAAACTCTCAAGCTCGACATAAATTTTTCACAATCACAATTACAATTATAAAAGTTTTACAAACATGTTAATTGATAGGAAATTTAATAACATGCACAATGGTTACCATATATTAGGTGATCTTCAATTTCCAACTTTGAATTAAATTTGACATTTTTTCATCGTTGGTTTTTATTTTGAATTTTCTTCAATCACATTTCTCCTTTATACGGTAGTTTCTTTTTAGAGAAGAAAATTCATATCTTTCTCTTATTCGACAATTTATTTTAGAGAAGAAAATATATTTAAGGTTAATTTTGTCTGTAGTTAATTAAGGGTATCATTACTTGACAAAAAGGTAAATAAGTAAAAGAATAATTCTAGAGTTATTTTTGAAATTTTGAAAAAAATATATAAATGCCACATCATCAATAAACTAACAAAACTTAATGGTAGAATACATTAATAATTGTGAACAAAGTTAATTTTAGATTAATAATTTAAAAAAATATAGAAGTACCAAACTCTCGCACGAGTCACGAGTCAAAACCGATGCCGAAAAATCTTGTATAAAGGATCCACTGTGTAGGTTTTGGTTCGCCAGATAATCCCACCGACTTTCAGTTTCAGGTCACCTCGATCAGAAACATACGTCACCTACTATTTATTGGAAACAAGAAACGTTAGCAATGGCGATTTGCTTTTGCTTCAGAGAAACCCAAAAAGGAAATAGAAAATTTTGAAAAAAAAACCTAAGGACTGGGACCCCATAAAATCTCTGATCATCAACTTCCCATAACCAACGAATCAGTACACAGAGACAGTAAACCCAGTTGGCCAGAGTTCCAAACCGCTTTGCAGCACCTGGTTTCTAGGTTTTTCCACTCATTTTCTACATGCTTCTCTCAATATTGTTTATAGTTTTAATGGCTTATTTTTATTTCTATCTATGCTTGTAATGTTGGATATATCCTGCCTTACCGTCACACCCCTTCTTAAATGCTCTATACAGGATTTTTTTTATTTTTATTTTTCTCTCTTATTCTCGCCTATTTAAATGCATTGTTCGTTCATTCACCAAAACATCACCAACCTTTCTATTTAGAGATTTGGAGTGCAAGAAAAGCTGCCTTCTTATTAGGTTCTTGCAGAAATGGCTAGTTTTCGTATTGGGTTCTTGTTAAGAATGTTGAAGATGGCTGTCTTTGTTTCTCTCACCTGCATTTTTGCGTTGGGTAAGCTTCTCTTCTCTCTTCTCGGTTCTTCAACTTGGAATCTACTGGGGTGGTTTTTCTTTGATTTTCTGAAATGTACCCTCATATTTACAGGAGGGGCTCTAGTTGGGATGATAACTGGAGCAATCACAGGCCAGACCACAGAAACTGGGTTCTGTAGAGGAGCTGGAATTGGTGCCATCTCTGGTGCTATATTGGCTGTTGAGCTGCTTGAATCTTTGATTGAAGGCCAGCCTTCGTCCAAGGTTAGTAATTTCTATGGTGGGTTTGTGAATGTAGATACAAATTCGATCAGGGTATCTGAAAATGGATTGAAAATAGTTGAATTGTGAAGAAAGTGGTTTGCTTTGACATGGCCACCTGGGTTTATATTCTCTGTGAAAGTTCTCATTTTTGCAGTTTCTGAGGAACAAGTTAAGGGTCCAGACTCCACTTGAACCGGGTTGGTAAGCCAATCCGGCTCAACTCAGCGGAGTCATTTTGAGAGCTTTGTTACCAGATTAGCATTTTCTGCAACTGGGTTCATCAATTCTAATTGTCTTTACATGTTCAAAGTTGAAAAATGAGATAAAATGGTGGGTTCAAGCATTGAATAGTTGTTAGTAATATGGAATAGTTGGGTGAAAGACTGGTTATCATCATGTGTTCTTCTGGTGATTTTTTGTTGGCATAATAAATTCTTTTTCTGAACGTTACTGATGATTACAAACCAAATTTGGTGCCACTGGCCAGCATCTAATGAAAGCTCTTAAAAACTTGCTATTTATGTGCTAGCCTTGTATTCAGAGTTAACTCTTTTATCTCTCCCCCATCTTCTGTTTGTGTTTATGTCTGAATGAACTTTCTTGAGCTATATGACGCAGTTTTTGCTGTTTCTTAATTTGTGAAATAACTGTTGCAGATTGCCCTCTTTGGTAGCCTAATAAATGGGAAAGTCTTCATGGAATGGGTGAGTCCTGCAATGTTGAAGGCTTATCAATGGCAGGTAGAGTGTGCATTAACAATTACACTTACCCAAATCTCCTGACAATTTGGTTTACATTTTAATGGTGTTTTGAATTTTCAGATTAATTCCTTGGAGACAAGCTACAGAGAAACCTCAGATATTTATGATGTTGATGGTATTAAAGGGGTGTCACTCAACTTTGTCAATAAGCTTCCTGTGTTTAATGTAACTCAGAATGAGATTATGGCGGATAATGATGACATCTGCTGTACAATTTGCTTGCAGGTAATAATCCATAAACCGCTTTAATTTATCTTTCCAATTAGATCTCAAGTTCATAGATGACATTAATGGTTCTTACTTGCGTTATTCTGAACAGGATTTCATGGAGGGGGAAAGTGCAAGAAGACTTCCCAATTGCAGGCATTTCTTTCATTTGCCATGCATAGATGAATGGCTTGTTAGACATGGATCTTGTCCCATTTGTAGGCAAGATGTTTGATCATATGCAGAATTGAAGGAATGTTCTATGTATAAAAATTACTCTGCCAAATAAGTAAATGAAATGATTTCTTCAGGGGAGAGAACAAACTCTCATCCCTGGCAAACAAAACTGATTCAATACCAATGCACAAGTGCTTCTATATCTTCTATCATGGCCTATAAAAATCAGGCAATGTCACAATACAAAATCACTTGTATCTCAACCATTTGTGTTTCATGGAGTAGATTGCAATTCACTCAAAACGAGAACCGAAAACAGTTGCAAACTAGAGAATTGATTTTCTACTTGTTATCCCTGCTCTTTTTTTCCCGCATTCATCGCAGGCGTGTTAATCAGCCTAGACCAGCTGCCCTTAGGGCGGGGTTTGGGTTACAAAATAATTGGCCTTAGTAGGGTCATATAGGATTTGGGTTTAGCCCTGGAGGCTGGAGCCAACTTGGCCCATCCTAACCTGACCTTCTGTTAATTTAGTCAAATTAAAATTATATAAATTGAGTTTGAATAATTATTTAGGGCCTGTTTGGTTACATGAATCTAGAGATTTTAAATCTCTGGATTCATGAGTCTGAAAATTATACCCGTTTGGTTGTAAAAATCTCTAGATTCATGAAATCTAGAGATTCACCTTTTTACACTAAAAACGTGAATCTATAGATTTATGGGTAAGGGGTGAAATCCAGAGATTTCAAAAAAGCTATACATTTGCACATTCACAAAAATCAAGTCGATCAAATAGTTTTTTAGGATGAATTTACAGTTTTCATTCCACAACCAAACATCTAATTTTATAAATTATAACTCCATAGATTTGAAATCTATAAATTTGAAATCTCTAAATATTTGAAATCTCTAGACTCATGTAACCAAACAGGCCCTTAACCAAGTTTCCAACTATCATTCTTAATGGATTAACTGGGGTTGCAAACACCAACATCGTACAACTAAGATCTCAAGAGTTTAGTTTCTGTGGTGTTACTAACCTTTATATTTTGTTTTGTTTTCAAGGTTAAAATCAAGACTAGGTCAGGGTAAAACAGGGCGATCCAATCCTATCAGGGTAAATAAAGGGGGTCGAGCTTAGAAGAACCCTAATAGGGTAGGGTTTGGATTCCTAGGGCAAGGTTGGGTTCAGGATAGCCCGACTGAACTTGGTGCATTGACACTACTAATTCTTCAGTCAAAACCTTGTTGATTTTACCTCCATTGATGCTTAGCACATTCCTTTTCTTGATAGAAGATAGGTAGTACCTTCGTAACTTCATGTAATGGATCCATCACACAAACACACATAGACTTCTTCAACACTTCTTTTTTCTTCTTTTTCTTTTTTGCCACGGGGAGGGGGGTTGAGATGCAAAAAGTTGTACACATAGGCCCAAGATTGTCAAAATGAAGCTGAATTAATTTGGTTGTGATTTAGATCTGCCGAAATATAAAATGTAATGAAATATTTTGTTGAACTAATCATCAAGACCATCTAACTTCACCAGTGTTTACTACCGGCCCCAAGCTCGAGTAAAGGAGGAGGATTGGTGTGTTAAGTCGGCAATCAGCACCCTAAAAAATCTAGCCAAACCCTTTTCATAGATTCAACTAAGGGTGTCGATTCAGTACGGTATGGGTAATTCGGTACGGTACGGTATTGAATTTGAAAACCTCATACCGAAACCATACCGTACCGAATTTATACGGTACGATATGAAAACGGTATTTTAAAAACGGTACGGTATGAAAACGGTATTTTAAAAACGGTACGGTATGAAAACGGTAATAAATCGGTAAGAAAAAACGGCACAGTTCGGTATACGGTTCGGTTTTGTTACGGTATGAAAATCGGTATAAAAATGGGAAACCTTATATCAAAAGGGATCAAAATGAATCAAAACCAACTCTCTGTTTCTACCCAATTCCCTATTCTTTTGCCTTCCTATTATTCTTTTAAAACCTTTCTTTTCATTCCCAATAACCTGCAACTACAGAATTTGCCAAGGAGAAAATGCTATTTGAAATTTTTGTACGCCATTGATTAAAAGGGAATTAATAGGTTAATTAATTAACCCTCCTCTTCAAATATATTTTTTTTAAGCTTAAGATTAATTTCATCTCATTTCAAAACTAGATTTTCCCTTTTCTGACATGTTTCTTGTGCAATGTAATGGAACATTGAGTCCCATAGATTAAACAGAGGAATATGAAAAAGCAGAACAAGGGTAGAAGATAACAAAAATCACAAATTTTAAGTTCTCCTTATTTCTTTCCAATACTTACATATTATAAGGTAAAGAATCATCTTCCTATGTCTAAATCATAAAGGAAGAGAGAAATCAGATTAAAAACAAATACCACTGCACTTCCCTAATCTAATTCCTCGAAGAAGAGTGCAAGCAGAAGTAGTTACAGGGCAAAGAAAGAAGTTAAAACTTGAAAATCAAATCAAATCAAATCTCAGAGGGGTCAAATCGAATCAAAGCCACAAGGCTCTTGTGTTTTTTCAAAATGGGTATGAGTTCCCCAGAGATATGAGCATTCACAAAGCGATCCAAACCTCCAAACGACTTCCTATCGATGAATAGATCAGGCAACTGGAGCTGATCAGCTGAGAAGAGAATTGGATTCACTGAATCAAAGAGAAAAAATTTCGATAGCATCACGGAGATAAGGATTTACCCCTGGTGTTGATTGTAGTTCTTTCTGTCGAACTACCTTCTACCACAATACTAACCACCATCTGCAAGTCTGCAACACAACTCGTAAATGCCATCCCCAGTGAATCCAACTCAAAACACATAATGGTATTCAACAGAAAGAAGATGGTAAGCTCTCCCTTGTTCGTCTCTCTTTTCTTGTTCTAGGTTTTTCTCTTTCTCTGAATTGAATTGAATATTGAAATGAAGAGATTGCAGATAGGGTTACGTTATAAGTCTAAAGTAAAACTACAGAAATAACCCCCCATATTCGGTATTCGGTATGGAAAATACGGTATTCGGTATACGGTAAAACGGTACGGTATTCGGTACATACCGACGGTATACCGCCTAAAATTGTTTTCGTACTGTACCGAATTTCAAAATTCGGATTTAGTATATACCGTACCGAATTTGAAACAGTACGGTATGGCACGGTTTAAACGGTGCGGTTTCGGTATCGGTAAACGGTTTTGGTACCGAATTGACACCCTTAGATTCAACCTTATATGATAACATTATGGCATGGGGGTAGTGATAAGTGGGCAAGGGTTAGCTAGGGTGTCCCATGTAAGCAACACGTCACATCGGCGCCCAGAAGCTATTTAAGTAGGCAAGGGTTCTCGTGTTGTGGACGAATGCGAGTAAAGAACTAGTCCAGATACGTAGGATTATATTAGCATCTTAGAACATAGGATCTTTAACAAGTAAGATCTTAGAATTGATAGATGTTATGAAGAAAATAATGATTAATATAGCTTGCATTCAAGAAACTAGATGGAAAAACTGAATAGTTAGATGACTTTAAACTTTGGTATACTAGAGATGAAACTAGTAAAAATGGAGTAGGTATAATAGTGGATAAAAATTTTAAGAATGATGTGATGGACGTTAAAATAGTGGGTGATAAGATTATTACCATCAAACTTGTAAGTTGTAATGGAGAAATAAGTTGTAGTTATTCTCCAAAAAAAGAGAGAAAGAAGTTGTAAATATAATTTGTGCATATGCAGCTCAAGTAGGATTGGATGAAAGTCTAAAGCTAGAATTTTGGGAAAATATGGATGGATTAATGCAAGGAATTCGTCAAGGGGAAGAAAAAAATATCATAGAAGGTGATTCAAATGGACATATTGAAAAATGTCAAAGAGGCTATGAAAATATACATGGATGATATAGTTTTAGAGAGAAGGATGAGGAAGGGATCTCAATTTTAGATTTGTTTTTTGTTTTTTGTCACATTCACCTAGCAGGTATCCATCCACCCGAATATCTAATGGAGTGATCCGCAACTGTAAGATCCGGTTTCATGTCACATCACATACCAATTTACATAATAACATAATTATGAGCAAGAGTAAGTCAAAAGTCCAGTATTAAAAGTAAAAATATTGTAAGTAATCAAAGGATCTCATGACCAACTGTTTAAATACTAATCCTCAAAGGAAAGGTTAAACTAGTAAGAGAAAGAAAAGAAAAAACCAAAATAAAAATAAAATACCATAAATTGGCCTAGTATAATCCTTCCAACGTTTCGATTTCTTCTCCAAGGTTTACACACTTGCATCTTAAAATCTATATCTAACTTGTAAGCCCAACGGCGAATCAAGCAGGTCCCATCATTGTTGATCGGGATCGTAATAGCACTCCATATGGGCACTCGGATCGTACCATAAGTCACAATAAGCTCCCACCGATTTCTCAATTGTACAATCAAGGGGTAATACCTCTGAACATGAACTCGAGGTCTCTTCTTCACCCGTGTAGACATCTAAACTAACAAACCACGAGGGATGAGTTCCAAAAAACTTCGTGAATCATTCAAATAAATATACATTCCATCATCCAAACATGCAGTAATAATAATTACATGTTGATATGATATGAAGTATCATGTTAATGCAATGCGATGAGATAATGCTCCTATACTCTAACCAATACAGCTTTCTATCTAGGTAGACACGCATTAAGATATAACGCTAGCCTCCTTTGGGTAGTCTCACACAGACCTCTCACGGGGTCTATTATCGACCATGGCTTGGGTATTTGATGTGTGAAGAGGATAGTTGTGTTCTTCAACAAAGTCTTTACATTCATATTGTCCATCCGTCTGTAATAATATGCTCATCTTTGCACCACAGCCAGTTCTACTTTGACGATATACTGTTCTCACTTTATCTAATTCATTCTGCTTTCCTTGTTTACTACAAATGTAAGTCCTTTGCACGATGACAGTTGGATCTTCTGTACTCTTATGGCAATAGGCTCTTCTTATACCAAACACAATATTACATTCCTATATGTTATAAAAATTATAGGCTTCTTCTTTTGACGTAAATCTCATGCCAATTCGAGACTCATGACAACTAGCCATTGCAATAAACTAGCCAACCAACCACTGAGATACAACTATAAACACAATAAAATGTGAGGAAAATTTCATTCTTCCATCAACAAATAACACACACAACAACACAATGAAAATGAAAGGTGTAAAAAAGAAAATTTGATGGAATATGACCTCTTGGTAGTTACTCTAAATTGATAAGCTATGGATAAGTTACTCCAAATATTGTGGATTATCTCTTGCTAGTTACTCTAAGCTGATAAATTATGGGACTTGGTTATTGAGAATGGCATTTGTAAGACTGAGTTGGATGCCAGGAAGTACACTTCTATGGGGTTCAACGATATACTTATAAAAGCTACAACATCTAAACTCCCAGAGTAATATCTTTATCTTTAAAGCATAACTGAAAAATGATAAAGCCTTAGAGAAACTTCAAATATTAGATTATATCATATTAATAGAGAACTATAGAAACTTGAGAGAAATTAAAATATACCATTTAATAGAAGCTTTAACCAACTTATGTAGCTTAATGAAAGTAGACAAGAAATTTATGAAGGCCTAATTTTTATTTTTTTTATTTTTTGGGGTAATCCTAATTGTAAAGCTTCACAAGATGAAAGAAAAACCATGACACAGGAAGACAAAATCAACTACAAATTTCTTCACCAGGATTTGTCAATCATGTTGCTAGTTGTGGAAGAAGGCTAGAATGATGTCTTTGGAGGGAGGATCTCTCCCCTGAACTCATTATGGCCAAAAGGGTTAACATGTAGACAATGATCCAGGAGATGGAATGGACGATGTCCTAACAAGTTGACTAACAACTTTGGACCCAAACAGGCTGTGGATGGTTCCTTTGACATGAAATCATACCTTATAACACAAAATGCTAGTCAAGTCTATCCCTTGAAAAAGAAGGAAATACTCACATTGTTCTAGCATGCTACCAATGAGATATAGCCAGGCGTAGCTTCTTTAGATTAATATACAGGTCGTCTTTATATAGTGGTAGTGCTTTTCTCACTGGCAAGGAGCAATAGAAGGCACCCAATAGAGTTGCAACGTGCCCGGTTGTTGTTAAGGCTAGCTTAGGGGAGATGAGATGGATGGGGAAGAAGAGGGTATAGAACGGAAAGATAACAAACACACTCCTCTATCAGAACATGGAACCATAATCAATAAAACAATGGTAAGCCAAATTGGAAGAGAGTTAACTTGGACTAGGGTTTTCACAAAATCCTAGTCAAGTCTATCCCTTGAAAAAGACTAGGGTTTTCACAAAAAATCACATGACAGAAGGTTACCACCTGCTATTAGCTGCACAAGACTATGTCGGATGATACATATATATGCACTAAATTAACAAAACTAAACATCATAAAACCTAAGAAATATTAGAGAACAACTACCTAGCAAGCATGTAATTTTGCTTCCATCCCATCAATGTATGCCTCAGATCAATGTAATTGAGACATGGATTTGGATAGGGAATAGGGATGACTTATGGGATGAGTGGAAAGTCCAACAACAAACACCGGCAAAGATCAGCAAGTGCATAGGCTCCTATTACATTTTGAATGCTAGTAATGAAATATCCTTAAGAAAATATTCTCTGACTTTACAATGTTTAACATCTACCAAGCCACCATAATGCTATCTACTTTCAAAATCACCATGACTTGTTTTAGTCTTGACAAGATAAAATACTACAACATGATTGTAACGCTCAAACACATGCGCACCATTGGTAGTGAAAATATCATCGAACTTTAAAAGAAATTAGGTGGATTCATAGTGGACAGAAGAAGCAGCATCATGCACTTAGACCCCATGAATTTCAAAATTTGGAAAAGTGTGAGAAACTGTGTTCACAGGGAAGCACATTCCTTCAAGATACAAGAAAGAAAAAAATTATGCACAAGATATAGGGCAAGCATTGAAGGTTTTACAGCTTACCAAGGAAGCAAAATGCAAAATCTTGTTTGCAGATGGAGTGAAGAAGAAGAAACGAAGAAAAGCCCTGTTTTTTCCCTTGATTTTGCTTGTTTGCAGGCTCTCTCTCTCAAAAATCTCTCGTTCGTAGGCTCTCTCTCTAGAAATCTCTCGTTCACAGGCAATCTCTCTCCTCCAAGTTAGGCTTGAACGAGAATGAAGAAGAAGTAAGTTTCCCACGATTTTCAGAATGTTGAGTTTGTCCTCGTCGAAAAAACTAGGATCGAAAGTTTCTCTTTCTCTATTTTGTAGGCTCTCTCTCCTTAGTTTGTTCGTCGGAAAAACCCTTCTCGTCGTCGGAAAAATCCTAGTTGCAGCCAAGGTGTGAGATTTCGCTCAAGTTCGCCGGTTCGCTACCTGGCGAACCAGGCTAACAGGCGAAATCTCGCCAAAAGTTCGCCTGAAGTCGGAGCCTGAAATCCAGCAGAGCAAGGTGGACAGTGGAGTTCGTGGAAGGGTCAAGCTTCGCCAGCTTCTTGGAAGCTCAATTGAAGGAGTTGAGAAAGGAGGATACACCGTGTCATGCAATTCTTCAAGAAACAAGCCATAATGCATCTTTATGGGTACTGAATCTGAATTAGAGATTGCAGAGAAGGCTGCTGAAGATTTCCGGAAGGAAGGGAAGAAAATCCAGGTAGTCTCCCTCATAAGCTGTGAAGCGTGTGATTCAATCTCTGTCTTCCAAGTCTGAAATTTATGTACAGTGATTTATGTCAGGGAACCCCTGAGCTTCACCTAAATCACACACTTGATTTCGGAGATCCCTTGCGAAAGGCAAAACCCTCAAGCCCATACTTGATCGCTTGCTCCTCGCCCTGCTGGGGACTGATGCTTCAAGCCGATAGTTGTCAGTTTCTCCGATTTTATTCATCAGAAAGTCCACGAAAGAGTCGTCCACGAATTTCGAGAGCCATTCTAGTTCTTCAATGTCATCGTTCTGCAACAAGGAAGAAAGAGAAACATTAACTTGCAAGAACTGAATCGCATCTTGATTGTGAATTTCTGATAGTAGTGACAGTATAATACATACGGGAATGCAGAGTTCGTCGGTGAAGTTCCTCCACTTCCGGTAATTATGACGACACTGACTCCAGCCTGGAGCATAAGACCTGCAAAGTTCGCTAATCTTTCCCTGGTTCACTGGAAAATCGGGCGATTTTTCGGCGAGTTCAAGAAATTCGTTTTCGGCCCTTGTTTTATATCACTCATCACTGACATTACTAAAAGTCGGCAAAATTTCGCCGATTTTTGGCAATATGTTTTACCCTGGTCGCAGCTCACTCAGAGATCTCTCTTTCTCTCTTCTCTTATATTGTTTTTCAAAGAATGTTGAAAACTTGAAATGTTTGAATGTTTCGATTCGGTCTAAATTTGAGCCGGTTTGATTTGAAATGTCTTGATCCGAACCGGTTTACCTACTTAAAACACTCAAACTTCAAATGTTTAATATCAACAGTTGTAATTTGTTGTTATTTGCTAACTCAATCTGAGCCGTTCGAAGCTCAGTGCGCACTGAACGCGCAGCAATGAAGCAAAATTGATTTTTTCGAGACTATTCACAAGAGACTTCTCTTTCCCCTACAGTCAGCTCCCGAAACAAGAATTACAGGGAGAGTAAACGCAATGGCGTTGAGCGCTGCAGGATCGATGTCAGTGCCGTCTGCGGCGGTGGAGCTGCGGACAATGCGAACTCAGGCTCCGCTCTCAGGCGATGGCTGCGCTTCTCTTCCGGGCTTCAGCTTGTGGCGCTTTTCAACATCCTTTCGGTCGCGGCAGCGCTTTTCTTCTTTGAGAATCACTACTAATGCCAGTTAAGTCTTTTCCTTTTTAAATAGATCCCTGCATTCAATCTTGTATATTCATTACTCGTCTCTTCCTCGATCGCCCCCCTTTTTTCTTCTGATAATCTGAGATTAAATGTGTTGCTTCGTTCATTATGCATTAGTTTGTAATTAGAAAGAGATGTGAAATGGTATTTAATCTCTAAACATTTCTGAAGTTGAAGTTCTCTGTTCTGGGGTCATGGGTTCTCCCTGTCACCTGTGACTCTAGGTTGGTAAGGAAGACTGATTGACTTCGGCTTCTTTGATCGCCATAAACAGTAGGCCATCTTTCCACTTTGTAGAAATCATAAAATGTGTGTTTGTTTTTAGCTTGTTGCTGATTGTTTGGATCATCAGGTAGCTGAACCCTCAGAACCTTGATTCTCTCATCCATTATGTAAATGCCCTACACCTTATTAGCTGCGTTAAGTGGGTGATGGTCACAAAGCTTCCATATGTTACTTGTGCCCTACATTAACTGTCTCTTTTTTCATTTGAATTTTCAATTACTGGTGTATTTCCCCCTTCCCCTCTTTCTTCTTTTAGGTTTATTTATGTATGAGCAATTTAGGTAGAGGTTTTCTAAACTAAGAAGCATGAAAGGAGTAGAAGCAAACTAGCAAATCTGAAAACAAATTTACACTAACCAGAACTGTCCAGTTCATACTTCAAACTCACTTCAAAAGGACCTAGTTGGATTTTTAGTGTTGCTACACTAACAACAATGACCTAGTAGTCGCAAATTGGTAGGAAAACAATTGAGACAAGGATGTTAAATTCTGTAGGGGATGGAAATGTAGTATATGGACTTCTGGAAGCTGGGATCTGGATTGTAGGCCATGAACTAGACTCAAAGACTGAAACTACAAAGATGTGCCTGAAAAATTCTATCCTTGGGATTAAATAGGATTAAAACATTTTAACTGGACTAGAATTGATCTCAGAATCCCCTCCTATCCCTGTGACTGCCTGATAGGCCTTGTTTGTATTTTTAGGTTTAAAGGAGGCTGTTCAAACAGAAAAGGCACCTGCAGCATTGGGACCATACTCTCAGGCCATTAAAGCCAATAATATGATCTTTGTGTCTGGTTGTCTGGGTCTTGTTCCAGAGGTTCCCAATCAAACTTAGTCTCCTTTTTTCCTTAATTCCATTTATAAATCTATTAGTCCTTACTGTTTCTGCATATGTTGCTGTGCTAATGAGTGCCTTCTGGAATTCAAATGCAGACTGGGAAATTCGTCTCAGATGGTGTGGAGGAGCAGACAGAGCAGGTAACTAGATGTACTTTGTGACCTGCACTCAAGAGTTGGTAAATAATGCCTGAGTGTGGTTTGGGGGTGGGAGTGAGGATTGGGTTGGTGGGATTCTCCCGATTGTTAAGTTTATATGCTCTATGTTTTAAGTTCAAGGACCTTGTTCTGAATCTGCAGTGAAAATTAATGCTTGGTGTATATTAGGTGTCTGGTTGTGAATCCCCTGCATAAATAGGTTACCTGATTGGAAGGCCAGAATGTTTAGCCACTGAGATGAAGTGTTCTCTTCTTACCCTATTTGCTACTGTTTTGTGATGATGATATTTGCAAGCAAGTTTTTGATGCAATGGACAATATAACTCTTCAAATTTCACTTATAACCATCTATGTTACATGATGGAAGGGCCGTCAATTTCAGGCTTTGGTGCATGCATTTAATGACTAGCTCTTTAATCTATGTGTATAGTGATGATTGATGACTTCGAATATCTGGACATTCTAGTACAGGATGTATGCCCTTCACAGCAGTCCTACCCGTACAATTTACTGCATCTTTTAAAAAACAAATACAACATTTTAATTTCTCTCAATTTAGTGGGGTAGAAAAATTTTACTCATCTTGGAACTTGATAGTGGCTACTAGTGCATTCCATGTAAAGTACAACCATGCATGGAATCTTGGACTGTTGGATAGTAGTTACATCAAGCCTGTTATGTTTAAACAATGCATTTTAAGTTGATATTCTCCTTGAAAATCTGACCAGGTTCTTTTGAGTTAAGAGTTTTTTTCATGCCTAAGTGGGCTTATAATTCTTGATTGCCACTTAAATGGGCAAAATTCCATGGTGCCCACCTTTTGCTTTTTGCATAATTCCAATTTACCTACTGTTAGTGGTCAAAAGTTTGATTGTTAGTTTTGTTGGTCTAGTGACTAGAATACCTCTGTAGTAATAAAATGATTAAAATGCCTTCATATTACTTTCCCTCCCATTTGCTGTGTCTTCATGAAGCTTCTCTGACCTTCAACAATAAACCAACGGCGGCAGACGAGGGAACACTGCTTGCGGTCACCAGAACTGACTGGAAATTGTAAGCCAAACACTCGTCAGGAAGACCGGAGATGCAGTTGCAGTGGTTGTTCCCCTGTAGATCGATATCCACGTCCACATCTACATCCACAACATCAACATTGCCTCCCGGCATCGGAGAAATCAAAGTTGTGGAGTTTCTGTTCCTGCAGCGATGATAATCGAAATTACTAAACTGGCAGCTGGACACTGCTGCGACTTCGGCAGTCAAAGCCGACTGACCCATCCACAAAGATACAAAACAAACCTAATCTTTAAATCAATCTCAGGCAGAGCAAGATGAAAGGGGAAAAGCGAAAGTGGTAGTGATTTCCAGTTTCCTTGTGATTGTCAATCTTTGATCATGTTATTACTTATAAACTGATATTGTGGAAGAGATAAGAAAGATTCCTTTTTTAAAACTCGAGTTCGATTCGTGGAAATTGGAAAAAATGCAGCTGTCTTTGACCCTGTTCTTTCAGTCCGTTTTCAAGAGATCTATAGGTCTTATTCTCAGTCTTTTGAGATTCTCAGACAACTGAGCAACAACTCCAACCTTTGAGTTCTTGATTCTTCCAGCATCA
Organism: Hakea prostrata; assembly: GCF_041222555.1. Classification (NCBI taxonomy): domain Eukaryota; kingdom Viridiplantae; phylum Streptophyta; class Magnoliopsida; order Proteales; family Proteaceae; genus Hakea; species Hakea prostrata. The sequence continues at coordinate 32,878,808 of NC_142609.1, forward strand.
TCATCAATCTTCAAGGAGGAAGTATCACTAGAGCTGCAATCATTCATGGCCCTGTCTGGAGGAAATTCTGCTCCATCATGTGCATTAAGAAGCACACAATAACCATGATTGGTTTCTGTCAAAACCTGCAGTGAAGAATATAATCTTACAATCTTATGATGAACTACAGAACACTTCCTAAGAGAATATAAACCTGTTCTTGGGAAGAGCTTCAGCAGGAAATTAAGAGAAGTAAAAGAAAAGCAAACCAAAGTACACAAATCTCAGTTGATCTGGCCAACAGAGTATTGCAAAAAAACAAGAAAAAAGCGACCCGAACATGAAGATTTCTCAAACAGAGGATCCGTTTTCTGAGGTTTGAGAATTTCACTGCTCTAAAATCCTGTGAATGTTAAACCACTTAACCGCCATGTTGCTGTTTTTTCAGTTCAGCTGATGCTCAGAAGATATCTATTGAGAACAGCAAGTATCTTGGAGGTTCATAGGTTAAAACCTCTTGCCTTGTCGCCGGTAGGGGAGGGGTGGTGGTTGCTGGCGGTGGTGGAGTTTCTGGCGAAATATAGGAAGGAGATGGCTTAAGGCTAGGGGTTGGGTCACTTGAGTGAGAGGGGATTTTAGTCATTTTACTAGGACTGGGGTTCCTTAGTCACTTGCCAATAAAAATAACAGTCAAACCTTTGACCACTAACCGTGGATAACTTGGAATTATGCAAAAAGCAGAAGGTAGGGCCACTTAAGTGGGTGTCATGGAATTTTGCCCACTTAAGTGGGCAGTCAAGAATTATAGGGCCACTTAAGTGGGCGCCATGAAAAAAACTGAGTTAACATGCAGAATTCATATGTAATATGAAACAGTGTCATTTATGTTAATCCTTATTAGCCATTTCCTGTTTATAAGGTTTATCATTCTCTGTGTCATTGGTGTTCCTTTCTTTTTCTTTTCTTTTTTTCTTTTTTTTGGGGTTTGTTCATTTTGTTGTTGTGTTTCGGTAGAAATGTCTCATGTTATTCATGGTTGCCCCAACCCTGAACTCGCTTGTGTACTACTGTCTTACAGTTTGGTGGGTTGGAAATTGTACAGGTTCTCAAGAACATGGGGGAAATACTGAAAGCTAGTGGTGCTAGTTACTCTTCAGTTGTTAAGACAACGATTATGTATGAACATTTCATTGCTTTCTTCTTGATCGTGATAACATCAACCCTGACAAGATAACAACTGAGAACATAAAATCTTGTTGAAACAAATACCCTTTATGCTCACAGTTTTCTTTGAACTGTTTTTACTACAGGTTGGCAGACTTGAAGGATTTCAAGAAAGTGAATGAGATCTATGGAAAATGTAAGTCCTACTGATTCGAAGTTCTTCCCCTTTTCTCCCCTCCTTACCGTCCACCTGAGTTAAAAGATAAAAAGCAAAACAAGAAAGTCTAGTAGGAATCTTTCATCAAAATGGAAGTTTTAGAGTAAGCTCTGCAAGTTTAATGCTGGATCCTGCAGTTGCCAATCTGTATTCCTTATTTCTCTCAATGTTGTGATGCAGATTTCCCATCCCCTGCACCGGCACGTTCGACATACCAAGTTGCAGCATTGCCATTGAATGCAAAGGTTGAGATTGAATGCATTGCAGCTTTATAGTTGGGTATGGTTGATAGTCCAACTAAAGCTTAAGGCTGACCATGACCATCTTGGAGGAACTCTGTTTTTGGTTGACCTTCATGTTAGACTACTTGGATAAAAATGAAGTCTTAATTGCCTTTCTTTGTGTCTGTTATATGTGGGTACTTAATGCTAGACTATTGCCGTTGGGTCTTCTTGTAAGGTTGGAATTAGTCTGATTTCTCTTTATAATGACTCGTGAGCTAATTTACTTTAGGGAATTATAAATTTTGAATATCATTAGATTCTTTTTTTCAGTCAGACATGACCATGAAACCCATTTGGACATGTATGAGTGAAAGGAAACTGTCTAGACTTATTGTGGAGCTTCTCATGTTTTCTCATGACCAAAGAAACCCATTTTGACATTTATGAGCATGGTTAAACCATATTCCATGATATAATGTGATATTAGTTGATATGCATTCACATTGGTTATAGCTGATATGATACACATTTGTATGTCTTTTTCTTTTTCTTTTTTCTTGAAGGGCACATATTGAATTGAACCAAGACGTCGGTCAGCATGATACAATACTTGATATGAGACGATATATCTCTTACAATTATACAGAAATGATACTCGATGTTGATACTTTAAACCTTATGTATGGGCAATAGAACCAATCGAGGTTTTTTAAGTGGATTTTGATTTATTGAAGAGAATAACTCATTTCACGCATGGAGAGGTCTTTTACACGTGGCCCAAATATTTGCTATGAGTCTTTTAAACATTATACGAAGTTGAACAAATCATGATCCACTTCCATTGAAAATCGAAAATTTTTTGAAGGCATCAGTTTATTTTTATTTTTCTCTTAAAATTTCACCTTTGATTTTATTCTTTAAATTATCTCTTATTTTCTAGATAAATTATTTTAATTTAAGTGACATAAATTAGAATTGATTCTAATGGATTTCGACTCGACGTATATGTTTTTATTTTTAAGTAAATTTCAGTGGCACTCCAAAATGTAGGCCTTAAAACACTAGCACCCCACTTTATGTATGAGAAACACAAATACTCTAAAATTAGATTTTCATTAGGTACATTAGTTTAATTTGTCATTGAAAACCATTAAATCACTGTTTATTTCCTTTCAATCCCAAAAACATCTCAAATAATTAGTGATTTAACAGTTTTTAGTAACAAATTGGACTAATGTGTCCAATGAAAATTCAATTTTAGGTGTTTATTTTTCAAATAAAAAATGGGGTGTCAGTGCTTTAAGGCCTCCATTTTAGGGTGTCGGTGCAATTTGCTCTTCTTATTTTTTATAACCACGACATACATGTTATTGAGTTCAACGGAAGGGAACTCAATTTTTTTTTTTTTTTTTAAACTTTTTCCTTATTTTCTAAAAAATGAAATTTTGTAATCATAAGCTTTGTAACTTACCATATTTAGTGATGATATATTTTACATGAAATCTTTATATGATACTAAATATTGAATGAAAATTAAAGTGAATATCAATGACCAAATATAGTATTTGGCAGTGAATCAAGTTTTTTTTCGCTAAAAGGATCATTATATTAAGCGAAGAAGAAATATTAAAAATACATCTGTTAATGACTAAAATGGTCATTCTATATCTCCCGGTTTGAACCAGCAGTTGCACGATCCGACCAGGTTCGATACTTTGTAGAGTTCGACCAGGCGGTTCATGGTAAGACCGACCAGAGTGATAAACAGCATCCACCTAACAGGATAAGAAACCTCACAAGGGTAAAGTCCTACCGACCAACAACCACAGAGAAGTTCCAGTTAGGTTAAAGAACTCTCCCAAAGAGTTACTCTCCTATGGCAACTCTCATTAGAGTCATATTCCAAATATAACTCCATCACTATACTCTATATAAACACCTCAGGTAAAACACTATGAGGCAAGTATTCATATTTTGAGTGATCAATTACTTGAGTTCTCCATTGAGTAGTTGAAATCTTATTATTGGTACTGACTTGTTCGTCGGAGATGTACCTCGACCCCCCAAGGTCGAGCTCGTATCTCGCAGGTTCATGACAGGGAAGGACGAGCGAGATTCCGTATCAACAACATCAATTAATAACTTATAAGGAACTAACCTCCCTAACCCGCAACAATTGTTGCCCCCAATACACCCTTACTCACTTGGTTCCTACTCGATTAGAAAACCACTAACTCATAAAACGAAATCTAGGACGTCTAGAGACATCCACATCAAGTTCATTAAGGATTAAAGCTGACCAATGAATGTTAATATTAGAAGTTCCTGTCCTAGCTGCCGAATTTGCCAAAAAATTTGCCACTGTATTAGTTTTACAATAGCAATGTGAAATCTTCTAATTTATAGTCAACAAATATTCTTGTAACTCTCTCCACATATGAAAGATATACCAATGTATTTTCTTTTGCTATATTAAAGTCACCATAGCTTTTGAATCACTTTCTACCCAAAGCTTTGTAATTTATAAATGCATTGCCCAATGTAATCTGTGAATGAAAATTTCCAATTCAGCCTCAAAGTTGGTTTTAACATCTAAAAAGATACTGAAATTGAAAACCACCACATCAACTTCATTTCGAATCAAGTTGGCATCTCTTTTTCATTGGTGAATGGACGCAAAAGATCTGGGCAATGGGACCATTAGGATTACCAACAGAATTGTTGCCATTTTCCAATATTCAAGAATTTTGTTTGGACTTATTCTATAATTCCCGCTTTGATAAAATGATGTTAATGCGGCTAGTTCCATAATAATCATAACTTGTTATAGTATTTGGAAGACTCATGATGGTATTCTTTTTAGGAATGATCAACCTAATCCTAAAAAGGTTTTGAACTACATAAACTTATGGTGTCATGATTTACAGCTACAACCACCGCCAAGGTGATCCACCTTCAATAAACACGACCGAAGAAAACAGTGATGTTTTTTATTCCCTCCTTCAAACAATCTTGCCACAAGGACGTACAATATTCTTTTGTGCATTTGTGATGCATAATTCGACCCAGGAGGTTGGGTCTTGCTAGGGAATCATCTATCAAGGGCGGCTGATCTATTGTTGGAATGACATCTATGTTGGTTGCACATTTAATATGGCTATTGCTAAAGGACTAGCTATCAAATTGAAAATGGCTCTTCACTATGCACTTCAGATTGATTCAATTTGGACCAACTGGGAGCAAATTAAGGACTTCTTATTAGTACCTCACAAACTGTGACCGCAGGATTCAATCCAGGAACTCCTATTATTAGCTTCCAATATCGATGAGGTCTCAATCGAAATTCCTGGAAAATGTGATCTTTTAAATGTGTGTGTTAAACTAGTTGTGAGGTCATTAGGGAATACGTGTCCTAGAATTTAGGACAAATTGTCATATCTCCTTAACCTGTAATTAGTTCTTACTACTTGTACCCAAAAAAAAAAAAAAAAAAGGAAAAAAAAACTTTAAAAGAAAAAAAAGAAAAAAAAAAGACCAAATATAGAATAATTTGGAATTAGTCATTTGATTACATAAAGTAATAAATATAAATGGTCACTAAAGGTTCTACTCTAAGTATGAAAAAAAAAAAATTTTTTAACCAATGGGGGTTGGTCCAAGTGGTAAGCAACTTGGTTCGCTTAAGTAAGGTTCCAGTATCGAATCCTTGTGGATGCAAAAAATTCCCGTTGGGAGACTCACCCACCACAGCCAGGTGTGCGACGCGGGTCGAACCACCGGTTAATAAACCGGGGTAGGCGAACCAAAAAAAAAAAAGTATGAAAATTTTCCTTCTTAAGTGGAACGATCATCAATGCAGGGTTGCTCGAATGGTGAGACCAACACTTCTTGGTGAAGAGGTTGTGAGTTCGACTTTTTGACAGTATATGTAATATCCCCATCCTCTATATACAAAGAAACTTCCTTGTACCCTGTGTACCAAATGTTGGTGATATATAGCCATGTCAGATGGGGGTGACACGATATCCCAAGTCATAAATCGGCGATATCGCTAACCTTCAATTTTTCGACCTTTTGGTTGAATTTTCAGTGACTTTTCACTCTATTTTTCACCAACACTTCCCAGAGTTTTTCTCTCCACCTAGGCACGTAGGACCTCTCCAAGCTTCGGGGGCAAGACTTCCATGTTCGTTGGCGACAGAATGTGAAGCATGTGCCATACTCAATAGGTGACTCTATGTACTTGCCTACATTGTTATACTTCTTTAGTAGTGGTATATCTTGTAATTGTATAATGAACGATAGACTTTAATACTTCTCTTTACTAGTTGTATACTTGTGTTCTCTTTACATCTTTACTAGTTGTAAACACTTCTTGGTGAAGAGGTTGTGAGTTCGACTTTTTGACAGTATATGTAATATCCCCATCCTCTATATACAAAGAAACTTCCTTGTACCCTGTGTACCAAATGTTGGTGATATATAGCCATGTCAGATGGGGGTGACACGATATCCCAAGTCATAAATCGGCGATATCGCTAACCTTCAATTTTTCGACCTTTTGGTTGAATTTTCAGTGACTTTTCACTCTATTTTTCACCAACACTTCCCAGAGTTTTTCTCTCCACCTAGGCACGTAGGACCTCTCCAAGCTTCGGGGGCAAGACTTCCATGTTCGGGATCGGGGAATGTGAAGCATGTGCCATACTCAATAGGTGACTCTATGTACTTGCCTACATTGTTATACTTCTTTAGTAGTGGTATATCTTGTAATTGTATAATGAACGATAGACTTTAATACTTCTCTTTACTAGTTGTATACTTGTGTTCTCTTTACATCTTTACTAGTTGTAAACACTTCTTGGTGAAGAGGTTGTGAGTTCGACTTTTTGACAGTATATGTAATATCCCCATCCTCTATATACAAAGAAACTTCCTTGTACCCCTGTGTACCAAATGTTGGTGATATATAGCCATGTCAGATGGGGGTGACACGATATCGCTAACCTTCAATTTTTCGACCTTTTGGTTGAATTTTCAGTGACTTTTCACTCTATTTTTCACCAACACTTCCCAGAGTTTTTCTCTCCACCTAGGCTCGTAGGACCTCTCCAAGCTTCGGGGGCAAGACTTCCATGTTCGTTGGCGACAGAATGTGAAGCATGTGCCATACTCAATAGGATGACTCTATGTACTTGCCTACATTGTTATACTTCTTTAGTAGTGGTATATCTTGTAATTGTATAATGAACGATAGACTTTAATACTTCTCTTTACTAGTTGTATACTTGTGTTCTCTTTACATCTTTACATTGGTGAGTTTTGCAGACTTCCAGTTGTGCCCACATACATTCGAGCATGTGCCAATAAAAAACATTGCTATAAGGGATGTTTTAGGCCAAAATAATGCTTTCACTGTGTTTCTTGACTTCAAATTAGGCTATACACCAACATTCAGGCAAAAATTGACCCTAAATACCTTTCGAAATAGGGGTTGATTGTTCACTGACACATTGCCAAATATTGGCGAAATGTCAGGTGTCAGTAGCTGTTAAATGTCATTGTGTCTGGTGGTGTCAACAGCTACCGACACCTAACATTTGGGCGACATTCCGAACTTTGCTTCAACCCCACCCCCCCCCCCCTATCCCCCAAAAAAAAAAAAAAAAGAGAAAGGAAGAGAAGAAAAAAAAAAACCTTGTGAAGGAATGAAAGCTACTCTACTATGAACCTTTAGATTGGAATCTTAAAGGGTCCAAATCAAGGGTTTTCTTTGTCCTTTCATAAGTATGTATCTTTCCACTCAACCAACCCTGTGTGCAAGATTATGGTAGTATGGTTTTTTTTGGCCGGGGGATGGCACGTCACTTGCCGAGAAAACAATCTCCAAAATTTTGAATTTTGTTCCGCAAGGTGGTTACTGAATCTCAATCCTTCTCAATTTCTTCCATCGTCAAAATTTAGAATTTTTGAATTTGTCCAGGTTGTGTTGTTCTTGATATTGTTATTGGTTTCCAACATAGTTTTTGATGACTTTTCGAGCAAGTGAAGTTTCTTATGCGGGTTCAATTTAGTTCCTGCGTAAGAAAGTTAACTTCTTTACTCAAATTTATCTATCTTCTGTTGCTCTTTCCTTCGAATTTTATTTCTGTTGACGTGGGAATTCGTTTCTGATGTTTCTGTTGAATTTTGTTCTTCTGCAAGGCAGATGACTTCATCAAGTTTATCTTCTGTATCTGCATTCAGTTCACACAGTCTTCTGTAGGTTGGTCTTTTCTTGTTCAAGTGGGAATTTCTGCCTTGAGCTGTTTTCTAAAATTTTGCCCCTTTTTGTTTGGTTAATGGGGAGCTCTTGGGGAGGATGGTGCCCTTTGTTTATCTGACTTTAGGCTCGTTGCCGATGCACTGATCCGACGTTGCTGTACATTGTTTTCTCAGTAATCGGTCGTGAACGCAATTGAAACTTGCGTTTGCCTATTTTGGAAATTAAGATTTCAACCCCAAGGGTGCTTCAGTTGGCAGAAAACCAACACCTCCATGTAGGAGGTAAGATTTCGAATCCCCTTGGGGCCAGGGGTGAAGCTGGCCTATATTAATTATATAAAGCTCCCCTGAGGATGTAGTTGAGTTGCATGTAAGCTAGTCCAGGTGAATCTCAAATCCCCCACCCCCCCAAAAAAAAAAAAAAAAAAGAAGGAAAGAAAGAAAAGAAAAGAAGAAGATTTCAATGTCAGCATTTTAGTTGTGGTTACTGCCTTTCAGGTTTGTGTTTGAGGGCAGCATGGATTGTGTTCTTGTCAGGAGGCTCATCCCCTCAGATAACAGCTGCCGCTTTAATGCAATCGGGTTAGTTTTTATTTGAAGTTTGATTTTGGTAGTGGCATAGAAGGTTGGAGAAGTAGCTAGCTGGTGTAAAATCCTTCTCATCCTTCATTTGCTGCTTATTAACTGGTACATTATGGATCATGACAAACAGAAAGCTCCTGATCTACGACAGGTCCTAGTCATATATCTTTACTACCCTCTATCATTCTTCTATATGTCAGTCCCCCTTTTATTTGATGTTAATTCATAACATGAAACTAGGCAATATGAATATAAATTTCCCTATTAGTATGTGTTACTGGTTTCTTATTGTTTCCTGCTTTAGGTTTGAAGTTTTCAAATACATATGGTAGTCATAGAAGTATGTGATGTTCTTTTTATGAAATAATTGACTATACATCAGGGATTGACTCACCTCCATGTTGCTATATTACCTTCATATGGATGTCGAAGACCCACAACAGGTGAAAAAGGAGAAAGGGAAGTTATCAAATAAGTGGGGGTGAGTTTTACTTCTACACAGATCAACTCGGATCGGCCATGAAACTGAACTGATTCCTTAACCTGTTAAGTATTTAATGATTGCTATTTTGTAGAAGAGTTTCTGAATAGGAGAGAATCTGTGGTTTTGGCAGTATTATTTGGATGGATTTGGTAAAGATTGTGGAGAAATCTGAACAATTTACCTGTTACAAAAAGTGAAAAAAAAATGTAGGTTTCAACTATTGAATTGGATTTAGATATGCTTTAAGGGTTTACTTTAGAGGAGGTGTTTCAGTGGTGGATCATTCTATTGCTAGTCTGCCAGAAGTTTTGCCCACAGGGTTTTTTTGTCAGCTGTAGTTGTTTATGTTGGCTGTTTCTTACAGGAGATGGTTTTCATTTCCTATGTTTGGTCACTTCTCAGAGCTCACCAATATTTTTACTACTTTTCCTTGAATATGCTGACCCAATTCCACAGAAAACCCTTATTTTACTTCTATGGAAAGATTCATATGCATTGTTGCTATGCATGTCTAGAAAATAAAAAAGTTCAAGCCAATATAGTTTGCACTCCCAGTATCTTTGAAAAAAAGTGCATGTATTATGCCGAAATGATCTCTTTCAAGAGTCTTGTCCACCTTCTATCTCTCTATTTTGTATCTTTTTTTTCTGGGGTTTGGAGATGGGGAATGCAACAGTTGAATCCCTGAGAATCCTATCAGGAAATATTGAGTTCCCAAAGCACTGTAAAAGGGTTTAAACTCTAACTTTGGGTCCCACATCTTTATGTTCCAATTTTCTGTGTCCTTACTTATTTTGACTGGCCCTGAACTTCCTCATTTTATTTTCCTTTTTGCTGCACCAGCATAGAATTGTTCAAGAGGATCCTACTGTCATTACGGGACCTCCTAGTGTCTTACTTTAGTATAAGCAATATAATTTTGCCTACGAATATAGAAATATTTCAAGAAATTTCAAGAGGACCGTGGTAAATCATCTAGATACTCAACCATAAGCCTTGGAAGTTGAAAGGACCTTGAAAAATGGTCTCATATCTGACTGTTTCTGTATATAGGTCAGTTAGATCACTCTACTTCAATTTAAGCCACTTAAACATTTCATTCCTTATGAAATTTTCTTGTAAGTGTTGCACATGATAAGATACAATAACACATTAATGAACACTTGTGGTAAATCATTTCCATGGTATATTCTAGTGCTCCCCCCAAAGGAAACAAGAAAAAGATTGCCGTGAAAAATATACATGATCACTCCATGATATCCATATATCTGATACATGCATTAATTCCTCCTCCATGATATATTTCTTTATTTTTTTTTCTGGTAGGACAAATTTCTGATGATGCTACTATATTTTGTGTCCTTTTTGAAGGTTACAGCCACGACAGTGGCTAGTGATCCAAGGAAGTACCACTGCATTTCTTGGGAAACCAAATGAAGAATACTGTGTCCGGATTCTTGACTCAGAGAAATGGGGAGGTGTGATCAGTATCAGGTTTTCCTTATTTCTTTTTAATATTTCAAGATTTTTGGATGTTTCCATATGATATAAGGTAATTTATTTAGTTCAAGGATTTCTACCTTGTGGAACATTGGGTTACTAGGTTATATAGTTGTGTCAAACATTTTGTCTGAAAGCAGAGAGGATAATAAAGCCCCTTCTTTTGTAGTTTTTTGGAATGATTGGATGTGTTCTCATTGAGTGTTTTTTTGGGGTCAAAAGTTCTCATTGATTTGGGATGTTCCTTCAACAACAACAACAACAATAAGCCTTGTCCCAACTAAATGGGGTCGGCTACATGGATTCTTGCCCTCCAATCAGTTCTGTTTGAGGCCATGCTAGATACAAGGCCTAAGCTATACATATCCTTTCTCACCACTTCTCCTAAGGTTATCTTAGGTCTACCCCTAGCTCTTCTAGTTCCTTCAATATGGAATTTCCATTTTCTTGTAACCACTTTTCTCAGAGCAAATTTTGAAGCCAAAACATGTATCCGCAGTTGTGATATAGGGGTCACAACACTACCATAAGCCAAAAAGGCAAAAACCACTGGACAAATAACAAATCATGAAGGAACATCCCAAATTGTTATGATGCACATTTTGTTTATTATTTCTATAAACTTTGCATGGTAGGAATTAAGATGAAACATCGAAACTATATATGCTTGAACCATCCAGTTTTAGTGGTATTCTGTTTCTGTTCATATCTTGCTAGTGCTAATTTCTCTGTACTTTAAAAATAATCCTTGAAGTTGGAGTACATGTTTGCTAATTTTGTCTTATGGGTTGCAACTCAATAGTTGATCATGTGTCTGTTTTTCTTATTTTTGTAATTTGAAATATTATAATTGGTTGAGGGGTAGAGGAAAACTCGAACAAGCCCAAGCAATATTACATGCGGCAATTGAAGCAGACTACCTTGATGAAGGAGCTGGGAGCTACATTAAGCATGATCAGGAGTTTTATCTGTAAATTCTTTACATTGAAAATCCTAGACCAATAAAGAAACTAAAAACATATAGTGAAAGTGTTACTAATAGAAGAACAAAGCATAAGCTAAAAATCTTCAAGCTTTTGCACCCAAACTTCAATCAAAGGTTCAAGTGCAGCTCAAATTCTAGTTTCTTATTACAAAAGGTAGAGGAATAAATCCTAAAGACTTTCTCTGATGTAGATACTATCCAAAAACAATTACAATGAAAGAAAAGAAAAATAAAAGAATAAAGAAATGAGGAGAAGAGAGATGCTCCTCAAAAAGGAGAATGGGAGAGAGCCTGAAAAAGACCTGAGCCTTTGTGAATAGTTGTTGAATAGAAGAGATTGAGTTGGAGTGAAAAAGGTTCGAAAAAGAAAATAGTATGAAGTATAGAGAGATAGAATAGGAAAAGTAATAGAAGAAAAGAGAGAAAAAAAGAAAGAAAGAAAGAAAGAAAGAAAGATAGGAGTTACATCGGAAGAGGGGCGAGAAAGTAGACAGAAAAACTGCAAAAGGACTGCAAGAGGATTATAAAGAATCCTATAAATTAACTCAACGCATGGCAATGAATGAATGAAGTTTCTTTCCACTATAGATCTCCCAAAGATTAAGCTCTAGACAGTAGCGTGATTGTACCACTACCAGCTCCAGTGGCCTCCTCAGTCCCTACCTAGACCTGATTGAGTTGAGTTCTTTTCAGATGAGAATTGACATAGTATCATTCAATTACTTGGACCAAGATTACTGGATTTGGAAACCAAATTTATATAGAACTGACTCGACACATTTTTTTGGTCTAGTAAGGAGTGATAGTCGTCTAGTTAGTCTTTATGTCTTTTATCATCCTTTGTTTTTTTATGGATATATAGAATAGGAGTTGAGATTTTGATTGCAATTTAGTTTTAGCTTCAGAGTTCAGAGTCTAGTTTTGAATCTCAGCTTTCTCTTTATGTATTCACATGTACCTGATAAAAAGGACTGATGAAGTGTGAGTGTGGCCTGTTTATGTAGTTTTCTATCTCCCTTTCAACTTTGATTCTCTATCTCAGGCTTTCAGGTTTCTTCCTGTTTTGTCATAGGCTCTCCACCACTTGCCTTTCTTTCCCTTCATGTGTGTGTGCGCAAAGAAGATTTGAAGACTAATAAAAATGTGGATCAAGTGGAGAAGATTCAAAGGTGCACTTAATGTAGATTATGACAAGTTTGAATTTATACAAAAGGTTGTTATCTTTGGTCCTAGAAACTAACTGGTGTTCTTTGATGTTTTTGTTCAATCTTGGCAGGGGACAGCTCCCTTGTTCTGATCAACTCAAAGATTAAGCTATTTATATAAAGATATAAAGAAAGAGTATATTTTGTCACTATCACACAAATACTGTTGCAACTTCCAGCTGATTTTATGATGAATGTTTTATCATTTAGGGTCCATAGAGCTTTCAGTACTAGCAGATTATTATGGACATGAGATTGCTGCATATGACATCCAAACAGCACGACATGATTTGTATGGCCAGGTTAGCATCAGTAATGTTCTTCATTCTAATGTACTTAGTATTCGTAACAATTTTTTGACAGTATTGAGCATTCTTGTTGCATTGTACATTAAAACAGGACATGAAGTATTCGGAGAGAGTTATGCTGAATAATGACGGCATTCATTATGATGCCTTAGCTGTATTGCTCAGTTCCCTCTTTCCAATATATGACTTTTATTTGCTAATTTTCGTTTTCTAGAGCATACTCTTTTAAAACGGTATGTAAAGGTACATGGCCTTGTCTACTGTGGGGTACACTGGGTCACATACACATTAGTTACTTTTACTTTTAAAGTCTTTACATGTTTTTGTGCTGGGGAGACTGTTTTCTGCTCAAAATTGGGCGTTTGCTAAAGTCGTTCTGGAAATATTTCCATTGGTCCCACAGTATGAAAAGTCTATTTCCGAGTGATAGGCCCGTTATATTGCGAGTGCATATTTGCAAAAATAGAAAGAGCAGAAAGGTATCTTATGTGCAGCAAGAGAAGGATGTCAGATCAGATTGCTGTCTTGGGATGGGAATAAAACTGATTTAGGAAGGGGGAAGGCTGAATCTGATTTAGGAAACTAGTTAATATTAATATTGGGGAAGTTTAGCAAGTTAGGCAGTCTGGATTATTGTGAGGAAAATTGCAAGGTAGACCTTGCAGGGGGAGAGCTGTAGGAGAACTGGTTATTGTCTTGAGTTGCTCCATTTGCTTTATTCTTGAGTTCAGTAATTAATGAAGCTAGTATTAATATTATCTAAAGTGAATTCCATTCTGTGCTTGCTGAATTCTCTGGGATTAATAGTGGACTGTGAGTGCGAGAGAGGATAGCCATTGTTAAGCAAGATTTGGGTGCTTAACATATTGGCATCAGAGCAGTTTGATTCCAGGGGAATGGTAAAGAGCTGGATGGAGAGCAGGATAGAGGATTTGGAGACTATCGTAAAGGAAATGCAGGGTCAGATAGGGACCCTTGCATAGCAGGTGGAAAGAGGGGAAAAGGCCAACGAGGAGTTTAGAGAGGAACTGAGAGCCTTGCTACTAAAAGGGAAAAACATCAAGATGGCCTCTCAATCACCGGAGCTTACAGAGACAGATGGACAAGGGGGGCTTCATCACAGGGCTAGAGAGCAGTTAGAAGAATGAACACCAGAACATGGAGGGCGAGTGGGAGAAACAGAGTTACGACGAGTTCCTCCCCTGCGACTAGAGATGCCAACCTTCTTAGAGGAAGACCTGTTAGAATGGATCGCAGGGGAGAATATTCTTTGATTTGCATGATCTGAGTGAAGAAGAGAAGCTACGTGCTGCAACCATATGTTTTGAAGGAGCAGCACTAGGGTGGATGAGATTCATGGAGTTGCAGCAGCTGGTGATGTCATGGAATGAGTTGAAAGTTGCTGTGGTTCAACGATTTCGCTCGGCACAAATGAAGACACCAGGAGGTATTAATCACCCTCCAGCAGGAGGTATTAATCACCTTCCAGCAGACTATTGTAATCGTAGAATACTGAGAGAATTTTGAATTACTCACAGCAGCCAGCGGAGTTGTAGAAGAAGTGTGGCTCAAAGAGGCTTTCCTCGTGGGGTTGAACTATGAGGTTACGGCGGGAGTCAAGCTATTTGGACTCATTATGTTGGGCCAAATAATCGAATTGGACCAAGCAGTGGAAGCAAGGAATTGGACCACTAAAAATCCTAGAAAAATACCCTGGACCCAACCCACCCCATTAAGCCCAAACCAATGTTATAGTAATTTGGGCCTAACTAATGCAGTTGGACAATAGTGCAATCCCTGGACCAAAATGAACCAAAGATCCAATGCTGCTGTGGCTTGATCAAACCAGAAGTTGGGCGAACCATCATCTTCTTCTTCCCAAAATTGAGCTGGTGCATCTTCCGCGACTGGGAATCCTACCAGGTCCTGTTGGCTTTCTCAAGAGGGGATACGGGAGAAGATGGATAAGGGGTATGTTTCAGGTGTGATACACCTTACACCCAGGGCCATTGATACCCCTTTAAGTAGCTATATTACTTCTGTTATGTGAAGAAGATGAGCCAGCGCTGGCAATGGCAATAAGGGAAGTCGTTGGGGGGTGACGAAATTGAACCCTTGTTGGAGGTGAAACTCTAGCACTTCATTAGTAGGAATTGACTTGCCTCAAATGTCAAAACTATGGGGACAAGTCTGCGGCGTTGTGATTCTGGTTGATTCCACTTCCGTAATATTGTTGTGTAGAAATTAGTGGATCCACTCAGTCTGGAGGTACATGAGAACGATTTCCAAGTGATTTTGGGGGACGCAAAAGTAGTAAGGGTGTGGGAGTGTGCCAGAATGTTTCATCACCATTGGTGGAGTAACTTTTGTACAAGATCTGCTTTCATTAAGTTTGGGCAGCGTCAACATTATTCTAGGTGTTGAGTGCTTGTCGACGCTAGGGAAGATTAGGAGCAACTAGTGCCTTCAAACCATGAGTTTCTAGTGGCAAGGGGAGACCATAAAACTTTGTGGAGGATCCCAACTGTGTATGACAGAAAATGCAATTTCACTTAATGTATTCGTCGACCCTCAATGATCATACTTGCTGTTCTATTTTCCCTTCTTTTTGAGGAGCTTCAAGCTGCTGACGGTGAAGGCTCAAGTAGCGACAATAAATGACTTCTGAAGAGCCCCTTGTTGTTATTAGCAGAGGGAGGATGTCTATGACACTCATAACAAACACATCACTCAAAGCAAGAAGGTTGAATTTTTGAAGGTTTCCCCATGTGCGATTACTGATGCGATTGAGAATGGGATGAATTGGTAATAAATGCTGCACGGCAATCGATTCTGAGATGGGAAGAGGGAAAAGCTTGGCTAACCCAGAGAACAGATTCAAAACAATTCTTGAATCTTAGTGGATTGGAGTGCGATGGACTTGAGATAGTTTGTATAAAGGACCACACATTGACACACGACCCAGTGGAGAAGGTTGTTGGCAGGATTTTAAATCATCATCTACAGTATTTTGAAGCTGATCAAGAAGGTGCGAAGTTTGTTTTTCTTGTGGGAGTATCCAATACTCTAAAGGTATAATGAGTTCTCAGAGCAGGTCAAATCACCCATATAACTTTCTTGACTGGAGGTTCAGTAACTGCTGCATTTAGATCTTATTTCAATGGTTGGCCCCAGATTGGCAACAACGTGTATGAAGAAGGCTGGAAAAATTAACAGCCATACGAGAGAACCATCCATTACGTGCAGCTGTGAATATTTCTGATGTTTATAGGTCAGCCTTTGAGTTTGGGGACCTGCAACTTGGTGACTTGCTGTTTCTACCAATCAACAAAGATCTGGGTGAAGATACAACGGATGTAAAGTTTACTCAGTAGGTGGCTATTGCAGTAGGACAACCAAGGCAGTTTGTTTTGGTTGACACTGAACTAACATGGTTGTCTAGCAAACATGTGAAGACCATGATTCAAATTTTCCTTCATCTTGAGAACAAGGTGAATTTTGAGGGGCTGGTGGTGATAGAGCCCTAGGATAATGCCATGTGGCAGAGTAAGAGTGTAAGGTTAGGTGAGGGGTAATATATAGGGGAGAATTGAGAGGAGTAGGTATGGATTGTGACATGAGTGATTTTGGGGTAGCCTATGGCTGAGGGGTAGCATTGAATGTTGTGGGGGTTATCCATGTTTCTCAGCTGAAGAAAGTGATCGGCCAGCTTACACTCCGCAACCACTTCCCTTGTGCTTGGCAGAAGATGGGAAATTGCAGCATTTCCGGAGGAGTTACTGACCATCTGTTTTTTGCCGCAAGGGCTGCCTTCATGCAAAAACACGTGGGTGGACTATGACAAGATGAATAACTAGTTTCCAGATTTTCAGCTTGAGGACAAGGTGAAATTGTAGGAGGGGAGTATTGATAGGCCCCTTGTATCGCGAGTGTGTACTTGCAAAAATAGAAAGAGCAGCAAGGGATCTTATGTGCTGCAATAAAGGAAGGAAATCAGATCAGATTTCTGTCTTGGAATGGTAATAGAACTATTTAGAAAGGGGGAAGGGTGAATGCGATTTAGGAAACTAGTTACTATTTATAGTGGGGAAGGGTAGCAAGTTAGGCAGTCTGGATTGTTGTAAGGGAAATTGCAATGGTGGACCTTGCAGGGCAAGCTGTTGCTCAGGGGTAGCTGTAGAAGGACCTAGTGCTGGTTATTATCTTGAGTTGCTGTGTTTGCTTTATTCTTGAGTTCAGTAATTAATAAAGCTAGTGTTAATATTATTTTAAGTGAATTCCGTTCTGTGCTTGCAGAATTTTCTGGTATTAATTGTGGACTGTGAGTGGGAGAGAGGATAGCCATTGTCGAGCAAGATTTGGGTGGTGCTTGACACCGAGTAAGCCATGGGGTACAAGGTGATGAGACCATTTTATCAAGCTTTTGTTTCCTTCAGACCACTTTCCTCACCATATCTTCTTCTTCACACCAAAAACTCATCTCTGAGAATGTTACCGAACGCATCGTATTATTCTGGGATTCTATTCCCAGCTCTATAAATAAAGGATCTTGCGGGAGAGCTGTACCATCTTCTCCATTACTTCTCTTCTATGCTTCTTTTCTTGTCCTCAGTTTTAATCTCAAAGGTGTGATATCGTGACATACTCAACTGAAAAGAGGAGAAATCCCTTTCGCTTGTGATGTTGAAATGGCAGATCTGCTGAATGTGTAGAAATTTATCACTTGATGCTTCCCACATTAGCGGTGTCTTTTTTCCCCCTTTTTTTTTTTTTTTTTTTTTTGGGGGGGGGGGGGGGGAGGTTTGGTTTGGTGGGTTTTGCTGGGTTAACTTTTATTATGATCAAAATCATCCTAGAACTTTGATACTTTGTGTGGGAGGAAGCATTTCTCTAAGGATTTTTAGCCGTGGCGTGTTTTATCAATTGGATTAGGCCCATTCATTGAGCAGACCCTCTTTTACATGACTTATAAAATGGTGGTTCCTAGCCTGCTTAAGTGACTGCAATTTGTATCCATTGTTGTGGAGTCCCAATAGTTCTGTCTTGTAATTATTTGACCTTCCCTTTTTTTTCTTTCCGGTAACCATATATCCTTCCTTTTAAGACTATACGTGGGTTGCTTCCATGTACCAACAGATGTCTCCCATCAAGGATGCTTCAGAGGAGTTTGACCAAGCAATATTTAGTGTGCAGAAGGATCGAAGCATTGAGCCTGTGGAAAGGGTTGCTATGAATTTTGTCATGGAAGAACAGAGGTGCATCTTCTTTCATACTTCCCTCAACCTTGTTTTTTTTTCTTCCCTCACTCTCTAGTTATCTTACCACTAAAATCTGAAGAAATGTCAAACAGAAAATACAGAAATATTGAAATAAATTCATTATCTGGGGGCAATACATTTCATTTAGTTTTATTTTTTCCTTTTTGATTTTGTTGTTTTGAAGGGAGGTGGGGGGGGGGGGGGTGGGAATGGGATGAAATATCAATGTTTGGTCTCTTCAATCCTTGCTGGTGATTTAGTTTCATTTCCCTTTCAATGGTGAGTTTCTATTACCGAACCCAGCCTAGGGGAAGGGGGAGGAGGGGGTATATGCCATACCTCAATAATCTACAATGTGAAGTATAGCAAATTGGCATTGTTGGGCAGAAGGTAATCTTGTTTACAGTCAACTCTCTCTCTCTCTCTGATCTTTTCTGCAAATATTGGTGGGACCATGCAGGAAGCTGTAGAGCATACACAAGCAAGTGGCCATGTCAATTTTCAGGAGTACAGATAAAGATTCAAGAAAGGAAGATCAGAAATGAAAGACCCCATTGTTCCGTGGGTGAGCTTCTATAGATAATTTATCCAATTGTTTTCTTAAGATATACTTTAGGCCCTCATAAGTTTATCATTGGATGGTTGGGGAAGAAATAAACATCTCTGCAACTTTCATTTATCTTTTTCCCCACCACATTATCCCACAAAAAGAGAGAAAAAAGAGAGGGGGAGGTGAGGGGCTGCTGTTGTAGAATTCTTTATCTACTCTATTACTCTGTGAGTGAGAAAAGAAACACTTGCTAGCTTAGGATGTTTGATCTTAAAGGATGAAGTTGGTCCCCCACCTCCCAAAAAAGGAAAAAAGAAAGCCTTATTTCTTTTTCAGCTATTTGGTCCACAATTATGAAGGAGATGAATATGTGATTTGGGATAACTTTGATGAAGTGGCTTAGAGTCTCATGGAAGATTTTCCAGCCTTTGGCTTTGCCTAGCTGATTAGGTCTACTGTCAATTCTGCTTAGGTCATTTGGTAGGTCCTATGAAAGCGAAATTCATGAATCTTACAGAACCTTGGCCAAACCCTATGACAGTACAACCCAATTTTAAAATCAAAGCTATGGATGAGCTCTTGATAATGACATTATCATCAAATTACAATTAAAATGATTGAAATTGTACAGGAAGCTACAGTTACCTATGTTAACCTTTCCCCCTTTCTCATGGTTTGTTTATGGCAAGGATTCTGGTGCTAATCCTTCAAGTTTTGCTCCTATGCAGGGCTAAGTTTCTGGCCTATCTTGAATTTATATGAAAAAATAGGCCATCTTAGGGTGTTTAGGTGGAACTCAACCAACTGAAGTAGGTTATTTTTGGCCTCTAAAGTCTCAGGCCACAACCTACTTTTAATCTAACAATTGTAATCTGTTTATGATCATGAACTGCTCACTCTTCTGCCTTCCTGCTCTCCTTCTATTGCATTGCTCCATCATAGCATGGTTTCGAAAGTTGTATCGGATCAGTTGAATTGTCGAACGGTTGAGAAGCGAAGGTGATTGAATCGCCGATTTAGATTGACATCGATTACGGGTGATTCTAATTTCATTGATTTTTGTTGATTAGGACTCTTTTCCTTGGATGGCATTTAACATATGCAGTGCATTTCCTTGGTTACAAGATTCATGAATCTTATTTTTTTTTAAAAAAATCTACAGATGAGTGCACTTCCTTTTGTTATAAAGTTCATGCATTTTACTAATCTTACATGTAATCACATTCAAGTAATTTAATTGAAAAGTAAAGTAAGTTGCACTTAATTTTTTTTTAAAGGAATTTTAATATAATTTCGTAGTTGAAAACGATGAAAGGATGTTCTAATTTATTCTTGTTTGAATTCATTTCTTTCACTTCACTTTTTAGTTGCAACCAGGTGGAATCTTAGTACAGAACCCTCCATTCCAACCCAATTTTTTCTTGTTTTTTTTTTTAAAAAAATTGAATCTTGAGGAAATCTATCCTTAGGTAGGACCTAGTACAAAAAATTCTCATGCACGCGAACCCTTTATATAGTTTTTATTATCTATCAGAACCATCGAGAAAGAAATCATTTCTCTCCCCCACCTCTTTCCACTTAGTCACCCAAGCATCACTAATGGTGATGCAAAGCTATAATTGGATCTTATAATCATCATTAACTTTGATCGATAATTATAGTTACTGTTAATGGATTAGATGTTAGGGTAGGTTTGTTGGAATCGCAAGTGAATTATAGTTATAACCTGAGGTTAAGGTATTCAAACAGTCTTTCAACAAAAATTGTTGAAGTACGATGTCATAGCAAAATTGTCTCCAGGACTTTGGTTATGCAGAAGCTTTCGACATTTGAACTGCTTTGTTTTACTAATAATATCACAATTGGTAGACATGTATCATGGTATTAGACATGAAAGTGGTTTTATTTTTTTAAAGCAAATTGTACTGGCACCCCAAAATGGAGGTCTTAAAGCACTGGCACCCCACTTTATGTTTAAACAACATAGAGACTCAAAAATTGGATTTTCTTTGAATATACTTGTCCAATTTATTACTAAAGATAATTAAATTACTGTTTATTTTAAAAAATATCCCTATAATAAACAGTGTTTGAAAGGTTTTTAGTAATAAATTGGACAAATATATCCAATGAAAATTCAATTTTGGTGTCTCTGTGCTTTTTAAACATAAAGTGGAGTGTCAGTGATTTAAGGCCTCCATTTTGGGGTGCCAGTGCAATTTGTTTTTTTTTTTTTTTTTTTTATCTGAATGAATGATTGATGTAGATTTCATTCAAAGTAGCTGAAAAAGCACTAGATCCAACAAAGCAATGTAAGAAAATACTACAAAATTGAATGGTTTGATATCAAATTAGTAGATGAACAACAAAGTAACATGAAGCTTTTCCTTCATTTATTTATCAAATGGACCAACTACAACAGTGAACAGTGGATTGCAGCACAGTTTCTCTTTTTGATTTAAGGCATTCTTTTCTTCTTTCTTTTCCATCTTGATAGCTATGTTGTCGGTTCAACTATACATGTTGATGCAGAAAAGACGGAAAGTGTTGGCGACTTTCATGTTATCATTCTACATAAATTAATCAGATGAAGAAAAAGAAGAACATATACCATCAGAGAACTCATCATCTTGTTTTCTTTGCTTTTAGTATATAATATAATATATATAGTTCTGCAGCAAGTAGATAGAATTAATCAAATCTAGAGAAAAACACATGAGTTTTGAACTACTATGGTGATCTCATAAATCCCAATTACCGATTGAACCAAAAGCTAGATAATTGAAATTTTAAGAGCCTTGTGCTTTCTGTCCATTCAAAATCAAATAGAATTCTTTTTTTGCATACCCAAATTGATTAAGTAGATGATTTGATTTCGATAATTAAAGCTGATTAATAGTTGCTTTGCATTTGATCTTGGTTTAGTAAAATAATGACCAACTTGTTGTGGGTTGTTTTGTTCAACTACTTTTATCATGTAGCCAGTCACTCTCTTAGAGAATACAGAAAATGTATGAATAAAACAAAGCAAAAGTGTTATAATCACTTGGCTAAGGAGGGCAAAGTTCCAAACATATAAATATATATTTTTCATCTCTCTCTTTCAAACAAACAAAAAAGAAGAAGATATGTTTTTCATCCCATACATGGATTTATTATTATCTAATTAAGTTTAAGTATTGTTTTGGTACTTAGTTTTACCAACCTTCCAACATCCTAGGAATAATTTTTTTCTTTTTTTTTCATTTTATATTAATTCTCTTTAGGTTTTGATTAATTGTATGATTGGTTGCTTTATTACATCATGTAATGGTCCCCTTCTATATATTAATCTGTTCTTTGGGATCCTCAAAAGCTGATAATGAAGCTAATAATTTAGCATTGAAATTAAAGGGAAAAGACTATCAGATTTATGTCATTCTCATTCTTTTATATCAATATCATGAACTACTACAGTTATTAAGACAATTAAAATAAATATTTATGAATAAAATAGGAATCTCATAAAGGCTTATGTAGGGTGTAGTTTCTTATGTTTTATAAGTAGAAGCTCATGGCTTATGTTTTATTAATGGCAGTGTAAAGAATGGTATTATTGAAATGAGACTAACATGATCAGTGAATAAATAAAAAGGAAATATATTTAGAACAAATCATGTAAAAGATCATTTGCCAAAAAATAATTATTTTTCTTTGATCTTATGAACTATTTGTACCTAACCAGATATGTTTTGTGATATAAAAAAAATGCCACTGGTTGAAGCAAAAGAGATGGGTGGCATCCAGATTCAACCACTTGTTTCTTTTATCTTCTTCTATATTATGGTGCAATTTAAAAGTGGTTTTTAATTAAAATAAATGTTTTATATTAATTTTATAACCAGCTTGATATAAAACACTATATCAATTAAAAGGAATATAATGCAACCAATAAGCAGAAAAGAAATGAAAATGATAGAGATAGCATCCTTCACTATATCTATTTCATTTTTTCACTTGATAGTTTCATATGGCATTGATGATAATGATACTTTACTTTTATCAAAATAAGAAATAATGACATGTTTGACATACTAGTTTTTACTTAAATTTTTTAATTTAAGTTCAAATTCCCTTTCTTCTTTTAAGAAAATTTTTTATAAAAGAAATAGGTTGGGATAGCATGCATTATTCAGCAGAGGACTTGATAAACAAATACAAGAAAAAATTATTACATAGAAAGTAAAACCCACTTGAAAGCTATCTATGAGAAAAATGAAAAGGATAATTAAGATCTTAAATATCTCTTTGAACTCTTTTAGAGGACAAGACATGGATGGAGATTGCTTCAACCACAGTGGTCAGTTGCAGATCAGGATTTATTGAAGAAGACAATATGTGGTAGAGAGCCAAAGCAGACAAACCCAACAATAGATGTGTAAGAAAAGCTACAAAGCAAAACAATTTATAAGGGTTTCCATGAACAAGAAGGTACAACTCAGGAGATATTTGGTGTTTTATCAACATGATATCACCTAATGAGTTTAACTTTCATTCGTAGAGGTAGAAGACTTGTTTTTCTCAAACCCTTCCATTATACATTTAGGTCCAGAAGTGAGTTATCTTCCTAAAGATGTGATGGAAAAGTGTGACTACACTATAGTCCTCTACCCTCAAATCCCAACTTTGACTTAATGAGATTAATGCTACACCTTAATCTATGGGAATTAACGCTCAATGTCTCATGAGTCGAGTTCGATAATCCTATACTTTGACCTTCTATCATCACCATATATTTAAGAAGATTCTACCTTGTTAGTGTTTAAATGACCTCTTTTCTGAATATGCGGTGAAAGAAACGGAAATGATCTTCTATCACCAAAAGTCATTAGTCTCATCACAGATGCTAAGCAAAATTTCTATTTCAAGGATTAAAAATTTAAAAAGATAAGTTATCAAAACCATGTTTAGAAGATGAATTAAAGTGGATCATATTGTAGTTAAATATGAATATTCACACTGAAATTGAAGTGGACCATGAGATGGTTTCTTCAAGTTGTTTGGGGTCAAAAATTGGATGGAAGAGGAGAAAAGGTCTTCGATGATGAGGTGGTATGGAATTTATGATAATATTAATAATGCATAAGTCAGGTAGGAACTCTCTAATTGTTTCATGATACTTAGAACCTAACACAAGTTACCAAATTGATGGGTCATGTTTAGTCAACTTGTAGATAAAAAGTATACAATTTTCACCTCAAGAAGAAGGAACAACATCTCCCTTGTTGTCTGGAAAAGATTAACTTTTGGGAATCTAGGTTATTAAAGAAATCTAAAAGTGAGAATCTTCAAAGGGAATGATTATTTCCACTCATTTTAATACTTTTCAATTGATTTAGCAAAAGATGCTGATGGAAACCTATTGCATATTAAAAATAGTGAAATAGTTCTACAAAAAAGAAAGCAAAGTGGCAAAATATCAAATCATTTTTTTTTAAGTAATAAATTTAAAAAATATACATATATAAGAAGGAAAAAAAAAGGAGTTCACTTTTTTTTTTTTGAAATATTTTGTACACGGCATGGTACATAAATAATGATTGAGAGAGAGACGACAGTACATTCTTCTATCATCATTTAATGACCGTTTACATGGTCGTGCACCATGCAGAAGTATGTACGAAACCACTTCCATCAATGCAAGATTCGAAACGAATCATAATATTATACGCAGTCTTATCATTTTTTTCAAGAAAAATTAAATATTGTGCCTGATCTCAATCACTTGACTAATTGATCACAATAATACAACCTTTAGGGTTACACCAAATCCAACCTTCAATATTAAAAATAATTAAATCACATCAAAATCCAAAATTAGGAGAATGAAAATAATACCTAATGACAAAAGCAGTGGGCCCTTCTAAATATCCACCCATCTATTATCTATAATCTAGTTCCTCTACTTGCAAGGATTGAAAAAAAATATTATTCTCATGCTTCTCTATCATATATTTAGAAAAGAATCTATTTTGTCAGTGTTCAGTGAAGGATTCCCCCATAAGTATAATAAAAGAATATAAAAATAGTGTTATCTTGGTCCCAACTTGCATTTCTTCCCCCATTTACCACCCCGGAACCTCTAACCCTCTCATCTTCTTAATGACTTATACTTTACCTCCCAATTACCTTCTTAAATATGTATAAAATATGATGAAACATCTCTTAATTAATTTCTATATTAAAGTCCACAATGAGTCTCTCTATCCATGATTTGCCCACACAATAACAGATGAGTCTCTCTCTCTCTCTCTCACTCACTCAAGTCATACGTAGAGCCAGAAGCGGTTCAACTTCAATGTTGCGCATTAAATGCACAACATTCAAGTCTTAATCAGCTAGAAGAGGCTATCCTTTTCCTTGAAAAAGGAAACCAACGACAGCACCTAGTCATCTCTCACCCATGTCCATCACCATGTTGTTTTCTTTCTAATGTCCCCCACTTCCTCTTCCTCAACTCTCCTATGCTTCCTTATTTCTTTTAATCTTCCATCCTTCTTTATTTCTTCCATTGTTGTTTCAGATACAATGTTCTCTTTCCCTCTCTTCGTCAAACACTTCCAATATTCCTTTATTTCTCAAAGCAACTCAAAGCGGCGCAACAGCTTCTGTGAGAGTTAGAAAGTTACAATATAATTAAGTTGAGAGTTACAATATAATTAAGTTGAGACTAATTGAGAACCCCATATCCTTCTCTTTGTTGGGTTTTCTTAGAATCCTCAGTCGAGTATTTCTTTGTACCAATTTCCCTCGACAGTTGTTAGGTAAAACAAAAAAATAATTTAAAATTTACTGAATACGTTAAATCAAGTCCTTTAACCTATCTCATACTCGAGAATGGATTCACGGTTAATTAACAAGAATTGCTTAAAATTTCCATTAATAGACACAAATAATTTAAATACAATTTTCTAATCTCAAGAGAATCTCTAGCTAACCACACGTAGACATACGAGAGAGAAAGAGAGAGAGAGAGAGAGAGAGAGAGAGAGAGAGAGAGAGAGAGAGAGAGAAAAGTAGGGTTGGTTCAGTTCAGTTCAGGCTCAAACGCTGCAGAGTGATTTTCAGTTCACTCATCCGAATCATTGCCCAAGAGTGGAAAAAATTTGTAAATAAAGCTAATAGGATCTGTTTTTGCTTAACCATCGAACCCGGTCTGACTCCAGACAGCATCACGAACCCGGCTCATATCTCGACCCTTAAGGGTTCGACCAACCCCTTCCAAAACGGAAGTGGCAGTCATCTTCCGTGTCCTTGCATACTGCTGAGCCAAGTACTCGTGCGGCGGAACCATCTCTGACTCACCACCATCTTCCAACCCGTAAATATCCGATCCATGAAACGATTCCACTGAGTTAACCCTCAGAGTGTTCGGCCAGTCAGGCACGTTTACCGGCGCTGACGTCGCCATGTGGTGTCCATTCCCACGCTGCGCCGCCTCCCCATCCTGTGCTCCTCCTCCTCCTCTGGATTGGTGCACGATCCTCCTCGATGTTTGTGCCCTGCCGCCGTTCCCGGAATCTTCCACGAAGGCCATCGACAACCCACCCACCACCGCTGTCTCCTCCCTTCCACCACCGCTACTCCACCGTCGATTGCGGGACCCATTTGAGCTCCACCCGTTCGACGTGGTGGTGGTGGTGGACATGGGTGGTGATGGGTTCCTCGTGCTATTTCGTTCATTACGATGATCACCCAAATCCATGTTTCCCATATCATCCACCATCGACCACACATCCTCTTCCGCTAGCTCCGACACATCCGCGCCGCCGCCGCCACCTCCGCCGCCACCACCACCATAATCAAGTAAACGCTCATGACGATTAGTCGACCCTCTCCGACCCTTTGCCATCAAATTACAAAAATATTTCGCCTCTCGCCGGATTCTAAGAATCAGAAACGGATCACCACTATCATTGTTAGACTTTTTTTTCCGGCTGCCTGAGAGGCTATTTACCGACAAGCCAAGCCGGAGAGGCTAAAGGAGCCCAAGTGTTTTTCTCTACTCAAACCGTTCAATATGAAGGTGAAGTTTTGGCAAACCCAGGTGGGTATATATAGTATTTCAACAAATCCATCCACATCAATAATCACTGTTTCTCATTTCATTTGGATTCCAGATTCATTTCCATTGCATTTCACCAGAGTTCCCCACCTCATCATTTCTCCAATCAAATTGGACGGAGTGAGATTTAATTCAGATTGCATCTGATGCCACGTCGGATACTCTCTGAATCTTAAATGATGACGTAGCAAACAGGTTAGGGGGTTGGGCCCACTAAACCTCTCCAACCAATCCAAGGCTTACCTCCACGTGGGTACGTGAGGGGTTGGGAGGTGGGGGTATACCCCCAAAGGCCAAAAGAGTCAAAATTTGGAGACATCAGAAAGCTTTGGTTCACATGTTTGGGAAGCGACAGTTTTAATGGTCAGACCGGGACCCATGGTTGAAGACTTGAAATGAATAGAATCATGGACAAGATTGATTCAATCCTCATGCATTCTCATTTTATTTTTGGCTAAGAATCAATATCTTGAAAACATGGAATCAGGAACTGAATCGGGTTATTCTGATTCCGATCTGAATTGACTGACCCGAATCAGTCCAAATCGGTTTTAAATTTCTAACCTGATTCAACCAATTTGATTCCATTAATTGATATATTTGAAACTTTGAAGAATTGTTTGCAGCTATTGGGACCCTAACTGGAATTAGGGAAAATATAAATAAATATTTTTCTTTTTCAATCTTATATGGATCTTCGCATCATCACTCGAGTCAGAAAGACTAGGGTCTCATAATCTAAGTGGGAGGGAGGGAGGAAGTGTACATGGAGGGACACAAGTTTGAACCCAAGACCCTCGAGTCAGTCTAGTCAGAAAGGGGCGGGCCTGCTTGGAAGGGAGTCGGCTAAATATTTCTTCTAGTTGTACTGTCTTTATACAAAAAACTACCACTAAGTATATCAGAAGTACATCTAAACAACATGGCTAACAAGAGAAAAATTGAAAGAATAGTTAATTATTATTCTTTAATTTTAGAAATAAACCCAATTATAAATTTATAATGAAAAAGAAAAAACTAGGGTTGTTGGGGCACATTGAATGGTAGAAAAGAGGGGAGGGAGTTTGGGAAGGAGGGTCCATTCAGGGTGGGGTGGGTAGGCCATGTGGGTAGAGTGGGGTTGTCTCTTGTGGACCAAAACAACAAAGAAGGTGTTTTCATCATTTCACAATGGAAAATCACAATCAAATTCCAAAAATGGAGAGAGAGAAGGATAGATGGGTTCTACACTTCATGGTTTTGGGTCTTGCAGTCTTTGTATTGTGATGACACAAAAGCCACTATTCTGTCAGGCCAGTTTGCGGGCCCTATCTCGGATGGTACATGACTAAAATTGGGCCCACCCAACACTAGGTCTCCACTCACTGTGGACCCCACCGTTGATATTGACCACTCTCGGTACTTATGATTGCAGTCAAATAGAAACACATAGATGAAGGGAATTCCCATTTAGCTGTTAAAACTTAAAACTGTCAACTACTGCAACATTATTATGTACTCCACCATATAGCTATGCTTGGTTTGTATTTTCACAATAGATTCTCGGGAGCATTTTTTCTTGGGGCTAAGTGGGATCAATTTTGAAACCATTAAAACTAGGGAACAAACAGATCGGATAGTGGTAATATCATATCTACATCCTATTATATGTTGGACAGATTCAAATAATATCTTATCGATTTTTGGATGGACTTAGTCGGATGCAGATGATAATTGAATAGTCATCTTCTTAAGTGGATTGTTTTAAATGGATATGAATACAAATTGAATACAAGTTTTCAAATATTTGTTGAGTCTTTACTACTTTTTTTGTGAGGATTAAGTTTGAAATTTAAGAGTTTAGTTACTTTAGTAATTTTTTTTTTGTACAAGGGGGCTTTATTAAGCTAGGGATGGGGATATTAATATGCTTCAACAAGAGTCGAATTCACGACCTCTTCACTAAGATGTGTTGGTTTCACCGCTAATTTTATTTTTTTAGTATTTATTTTTGAAAAAAATCTAGTAAATTATTCTCGTAGATCAAGTAATAAAATTTAACAAAATAAGAGAACACTCCAAATAAGTAACTTAATCATATAATTTTATCAGATGGATAATAATTAGTTGGAAAGATGTTTACCATATTAGCATCCTATTAGTAATTGGACAAATTCGGATACCCTAAAAAGAACACCGATGTAAATTCATAAGAGAATTTTGGTTATCCATTTACACCTTGCTTAAAGGAAGGAAAAAAATGTATTTCAAAATATATTTCAAGAATAAATGATAAACTAGCCCAGTTTTTTCTTTTTATTTTATTATATCTGTATAAGGTGTTGAGGTATTTGATTCATACCCAACTTATGTTGAGGTACTTAAGTTATACCCAACTTATTGTTGAGGTATTTGAGTCATACTCAACTTATGTTCTAATATGTGCCATCAGATTAGTTACGATCTAACGGTGTAATGAGCCTTTTTAGGAGAGTCTAATTACCAATAGAATTCAGTATTTATTCTATAAATACTAGCTGGAAGCAGCAGTATGAGCAGGTATTCCAATCTAGATACTCACTCAAGGTGTAATGCTTTAAGCAACCTTGTGCTTAAACCTAACCCTAACATAAGGCTTAGTTCAAGTTGCCTTGGTTCTAATCTATTTTAGATGCGCGTGTGTAGCGAGAGAGAAAGAGAGTTTATGGTTCATAGCATGAAAAATTCATCGTATTGGGTTATGATTCGTCAACAAGAGTCAAGAGGAGAGAATGTCAAGATAAGAGAAACACAGAAAAAGAGATCAACTGGTAGCATAGCTCTCTCCGATTAATCAACTTATTATTAGGGTTAGGTCGTCTTTTGTTTTTGTGGAGCCAAGTATCACTGGTTTTGTATTCTAGTTTAATCAAGTTGTTTTTATTATTATTTAATTACATATATAGAGCCATAGAGGTGAAACTTGAAAGTGTAACTGAAGAAGCCTTGAATGATTCCTAATTCAGAAAATTTTCAAATGCCCTCAGATTCTGATTCTTATATACTCTTCGGTTGAACCAAAAGGTTCGGTCTGACCTAGTAATTAAGTTAATCTGGTTCATACATGTGTACTTTCTGGAAGGTTCTCAGTGCATGGGCCATGTCACTAATGAGTGTTCACTGGTTCATCTGATATTCATGATTGCAAGATGAAACCCAGATTCATAAATCATCAATGATGATGATGGTTTGCTTTGTAGAAACCTATTCCTTAATGATCTTACAGAAAAAGGTACCAATCTAAACAGATAACAGCAACAGCATCGAATGAAGAAGATCCAGAACCCAACTCATCTCCTATTCATGCTCATGCGAGGCAACTAGAGAGTACTATGATTGATCTTTCTGACTCTGATCAGGTCTTTACGTACTGAGCATATAAATACAAACAGTGAAAAACCCAGTTGAGAGAAAGAGAGGACCCGCCACCCTTGTCCACATATGAAACTCCAAAACCAAAGAAATCACTTCTCATGTTGCTGAATCAATGTGAAAGAGGTTTTCATCTATGCATGAATAAAGAGAATCCACGATTGAAGACAAGATCTAGTTGGTTGAGTTGTTTTAGAATCAGAATCTCACCTCCTCCTGCTGCTGCTGCTGCTGCTAACCCACGAGCTGTCCACAAGCCTCCAGTGGCATCAGAAATAATAACAACAAAAATAAGAAAGAAACCCCACACAACTGTGTTTCTCTTACTCATGTGGGTTCCAGTTCTAACAACTAGAATTATATATTTATTGGTACTTGGTTTTTCGTGTTTTTTTTATAGAATATATAATCCTTTTTCAGTACTTCGCCTACTTTTATTGCCTTCATCATTTGTGATAACTAAGGTTCATGACTTTCTTCGCTTCAATAATGGCTTCTGCTTTTCTGGTCTGTACTAAGATCTGATCATGCAAAGATTAAATATATTTTTCTCTTCAATGAAAAATTTTCCAGGGAGCTTCAATTCCAATGTATTTCCACCTACATGGTTACACACTTATGGATTCAAATATATAAAAACAATATCAGAAATGGGATCCAGCGAGGGATGCCTAGGCCTTAGGGTGGTCACTTGAAAGCAAGAGCTCCCTCATTCTTCCCACTGGCTAAGCTGGCCAATAGTCTAAAACCAGCAAGTGGCATGCATGGATAGAAAGAAAATTCATTATTGAAATGAAGAATATAGAAATTATATATTAAATGGTGAATTGCATTTATTTTCTTCTAGGTATTAAAATTAATGTTGTGTAGTGATTCCGATAACTTTTCCATATCTAGGGGAGGTTTGAACTTTTTCTGGAAGTTCAATCTTTTGATAAGAAGGTTGACTTGGTTCATTGAATCTCATAATTATGTCTCTAATAGGTCATAACTCTCTTAATTAGGAGTAATAATTCTCATGAAAATTATGCTTATTATGTATTTGGAGAGAGAGGTTTCTATTTTATCTAGTAAGTAAAACGAATGTTTAAATTCTTGCATACCATAAATACTCTGAAATTTTTAATTTTTGCATAGTTCTCTTTATTTCAGTTCTTGCAATATTGATGAGTTTATTAAGACGAATTCATCCCATGTTTAGAAATAGGTTTTCTGCGTGATTCAAGCTGTTGTGTGTTTCTTTTACTTCTTGTATGACTGTATTCTAGGTGAAGAGACTTGTGTAACCTATTTACTTCTTGTACTTTCCTGTTTTTAGTTATTCTTTTCTATAAATTTATCTGTATCCAAACTTTGTTTCTATCTTGGGGACTTTGGTTGAGGAAGAAACTTTTCAAGTTCTAGTTGTCATTAGTTTTAATTAAGCCCTTAAGTGTTATCATGAAGTGTTTGGCTTGGAATGTGAGGGGTATTAATGGTAATTTTACACAGAGATGCTTGGGAAAATTTTAAGGAAACATAAGCCTGATATAATTTTCTTATGTGAAACCAAATGTCGGGATCACCAGTTGTTAGTTAATGGGAAGAGAAAACTTTTTAATGGGTTCTATTTGGTAGGTCATGAGGATAGCTGAGGTACCGAAGGGCTTAAGGGAGGACTAGCTGTCTTAGTCTCGTCTGGTCTTCAAACTCAGCTGATTCATTTTGACCCCTTTGCCCTTATGATTTGATGTGAAATGAAGGAATGCCCCTTTGTGGTAGTATTCATTTATTCCCCCCTAATTATTCTGAGCGTAAAAAGTTTTGGTTGCATTTGGCTTCAATGTTACAATTGTTTTAGGAACCGTTTGTCATTATGGGGGATTTCAATGAACTTCTGGAATCTAAAGATAAATGTAGTGGAGTCTTCAAGCCCTCTGGTGCTCTCCTCGCTTTGCGAGCAATCATTAATGAAGAAAATATGTTCGGGTTTGTGGCATTTGGGTGCCTGTACACATGGACTAATCGACAAAAGCCGCCACATTTGGTTAGAGAGAAATTTGACCAGGTCTTTTCTTCTCCAAGCTGGGTTAGCAATTTCCCGAATTCGTGGGTGACAAAGTTATTTGCCACTGGATCGGACCACAATCCCCTGATACTTGAACCTATTTGGTGACACCAATTCACAATGGGAAGCTCTTTCATTTTCAAAATGCATGGTTTTCTCATCCTAACTTTTCTACTGATTTTCAGTATGCCTGGATGGAAAATTCTAGTTGCTCTTTAATTGCAAAGTTGGCAATTTGACTCGCTTTTTGAGACATTGGAATAATTCGGTGTTTGGTAATGTGGACAATATGTTTCATAGAACCACACTTGAAATTGATGTGTTGAAGAATAGCTTGAATCTAGACTGGCATATCATACATAAAATAATAATAATAATAATAAAAGAAATGTTGGATTGGGCTTTGCAAGCCGAAGATATGTTTTGGTTACAGAAATCTCGAGGTATGTATATTTTTTATGGAGATTGAAACACTAGATTTTATCATCTTCCTAGCAAAATTAATCACCATCGTAGATGGATCTCTTCAGTCGAAGAGAATGGAAGTCTATACTCTAACCCAAGAGAAATTGCTGGGATTTTTGCTGAGTATATAAAAAAACTTTACCAAGCCCCTTATTCATTGGATCCTGAGTTTGTTCAACGCCTCTTCCCACCCATTGAGGTAAGCAGCGGATGCCTCTTGACAATTCCAAATCAATTAGAGGTAAAATGTGCAGTTTTTTCCCTTGGTCCTTTCAAAGCCCCTGGATTTGATGGGTATAATGCTTTTTTCTTTCAAAAATTTTGGGATTTAATTAAAGAGTGTTATAAAATAAAGAGAAAATATATTAGATACAAAGAAGAAAGACAAGATGAGTTCAATCAGAACTAATTCATTCAGTTGAGTGCATTACATATTTATAGTAGAAGGAGCATCTACTCTGATATGGAAATACAATATATGATTCTTGCACACAATAAGATATTCTTGATATGGAAAAATAGATTGCCGCCCAAGATAGAAGGTGCATAGAATGGAAATATTGACTGCCAATATTGTGTAATGAGATGGTTGTGATCTTCACCAATATTGCATCCTGAGGTAATTGAGATCTTCAATTGGAAGTACAATCTCTTTGGGGTAATGGACATCCATAATAAATATTATTTATAACACTCCCCCTTGGATGTCCATCAATAGATAATGTACCTCGTTAAAACCTTACTAAGAAAAACCCTGTGGGAAAAAAATCTTAGTGAAGGAAAAAGAGTATACATATCTAAATAATACGTATTGGTAGCTGCCTCATTAAAAACCTTACCGGGAAAACCCGGTGGGACAAAACCTTGGTTAAGGGAAAAAGAGTGCGACACGTATTTTACTCCCCCTGATGATAACATCATTGAGTATCTTTGAATACGTACATTCCATTATCATATACCAACTTCTCAACATCTGAAGTAGGCAACACTTCAATAAATAAACCTGTCAAGTTATCACTTGAACGAATTCAATGAACATATATTTCACCATTTCATTGAAGATCAAGAGTGAAGAAGAATTTCGGTGAAATATGCTTCGTTCTATCTTCTTTGATGTATCATCCCTTCAATTGAGCTTTGCATGCAGCATAATCTTCATATAATATTGTTGAAATTCCCTTCTTCTAGTAGAAGATTGCATGCTTCATGAATGTGTTGTATCATTGATCTTAACCAAATATAAAATAGCTAACATTCACTTGAAAATAAATAGCATGTTTGAGATCTAGTTTTATGTAGATCAGATAAATATCCTGCATTTGCAAAATTAGTAAGTTGATATCCACATTCATAAAATTAATATCATGTCAATAATTTCTCGAATATACTGAAATATATGTTTTATAACATTTCAGTGTCTTCGTATTGGAAAATAAATAAATCTTGTTAATACACTTATAGAAAATGCTACATCCGATTGTGTATTATCAGCAAGATACATTAATGTCCCAATTGTACTAAGATATGGTACTTCAGGACCAAGAAATTCTCCTTTGTTTTCTTGGGGTCGAAATGAATCTTTCTTTATATTGAACAATCTCACAACCATTGGGGTACTCAATGGATGTATTTTATCTAGATAAAATCTCTTCAAAATATTCTCTATATAAGTTGATTGATGAACAAATATTTCATTCGTCAAATGCTCAATTTACAAATCAAGACAAATCATTGTCTTTCCAAGATTTTCATTTCAACTTTCTTAAAATAATCTACTGCTTTTGGAAACTCTTCAGGAGTTTCGATGATATTTAAATCATCATCATATATACTTACTAAAATTAGATCCATATCCTTTAATAAAGGCACAATAATAAATTGGATCATTTTTATGCTTTTCATTTAGTAAATATACACTAAGGAGATTACCATATATGCCTTGATAATCTTTGAAGCCTTATTGAGCAAACTTCCTAGGAATTTTTATATGCTTGAGTCATTTTGAATCCTTCAAGGATTTTCATATATATATTTTACACTCGAGTGAGCCATATAAATAGGCTTTAATAATATCCATTAGACGCATGTCAAAATTTTCATATCTTTGCCGGATTAATAAGATATCGAAGGTGATTGCATCCACCACAAGAGAACATGTTTCCATGCAATCAATGCCAGGCATCTGCGAAAATTCTTGTGCCATAATTCATGATTTATATATCACGATTTCATTCTTTTTCTCATTTCATTTTTTCGCAGAAAACTCAATTGTACCCCACTGGCTTTATACCTTCAGATGTTGGACTACATGTCCAAAAACTTTATTTTGCAAGCAAATTCAATTCTGCTTGAATTGCGTCTTTACATTTTGGCCAATCATTTCTTAATTTATATTCATCAACAAATTTATGTTCAAGATCCTCGTCTTGATATATTATTTCAACAATAAAAAATGTTGTCGACAACTTTATCTTTTCGGTTCCATCTTTTTCCTGCAATGACATAACTAATCGAGATCTCTTCATTATTTTCGGTACTGAACCTCTTCGGGGTTTTATAGAAAGTTATATCTTGGGGATCTTCATAATCAATTGTCTCCATATTATGACCATCTTGATCATTTGATCCTTTCCTTTTCTAGGATTTTATCCTTGGAACCGATTGATCTTCCACATTTTAAACGTGGTTTAATTTCATTTGCCTTTGATAGATTGTCCTCTTTGGGACATCAATTCTAATTGGAGCATTTACAGCTGGAATATGAGATTTAGTAACTCTTAGCAGGTCAGCAAATCTGGCAGTTGATTTATAATATTTATTGCATTATCCTTTGAACTTCAAGTTCACAGTGCTCAGTGCGAGGATCTAATGAGATAATGATAATGCATACAATCAATCTCTTTTTCCAACTGTTTATTCTCTCCCCCTCATGTTGGAAAAACTAATTCATTAAATAAATCTCCTATCATTGGCAATATATTGCATTATATAAGGAGATTTATATCCAACATATATTCCCAACTTTATTTGGGAACTCATCTTTGTCTTATTTGTGGTGGAGTAATTAGAACATAAGCCGCACATCCAAAAATTTTAAGATGAGAAATATTTGGCTTCTGACCATAAGCCAATTGTAATAGGGAGAATTCATGACAACCTTTTGGCCCGATGCGTACAAATGATGCTTTGTTCTCATAACCAATGGTTTAGCTATTAATTGGAGACATTTAATAAATGATTTTGCTAAACCATTTTGGATATAAACATAAACAACAGGCTATTCAACTGTGATCTCAGTTGTTATATAATAATCATAAAGCCTGAGATGTAAATTCACTGAAGCATTATCAAGACAAAGCTGTCTTTATCTTATAATTCATAAATTATGCTCTTAATCTCATTATTTGAGCAAACAATCTCGCAAACACCAAATTGCGAGTTCATAATGAACATATATGTGACCACTTTATAGATGCATCTATTAAAATCATATATTATTTGAATGGTCCACATGATGGGTGAATGGGCCCATACATTTCACCCTCTATACGTTTCAAAAACGTAGAATGTTCAATCTCAACTTTAGCTGGTGAATATTAATAATAAATATTTCTTGAGAACAAACAATACAAGAAAATTCACTTAATTGAAGAATCTTCGGTTCTTCAATGGATGACAATTGAATTTTCAATAATTTTTCGCATCATACTTGATCCGGTATGGTCCAACCGGTCATGCCAAATAATAAAATTATTGGAATCAATGTTCATTTGATTTACCCAAGCATGTGTTTCAACCATGCGATATTCGTGTAGTACAAATTGGGAGAAATATCTAATAACTTTGTATAGATATTTACTTATACCATTATTTGTAGTCTCAATCTGATAATAATTTTGGCAAATAGCTTTGAAACTTAATAAGTTTCTTTGAGACTTACTAAAAAATAATGAATTATTTATAACCAATTTTATCTCCCAGATAATAATAGATTAGCTCTTCCGGAGCTTTCAATCAATGTTGTACTACCGATTTTATATGAACATTGGCTTCCGTATCATCAAATAAGAGAAATATGTATATTTTTCTCTCGGTATAATATGCGTCCTGACATATAAGAGAATATTCACATTCTTCATCAAAATGAAACAAAATATATTAAAAGATATATAGAAAGTCAATAAAAAAAAATTTGTAGAAGAAAAAGATTAAATTTAAGATAAACTAACATATGAGATGAAATTTGAAGAGAAAAGAATTACATAATCAAATCTTCAACTATTATCTTCAAAGAAGTTTGCAGCATCTAGATATGTAGTACATGTGAGGCCATCAAAATCATTCCTTTTGTAGGCAAAAATTGCTCAAGTATCATGATTTTGGAAAATCTAATTTATCTCCACATTATTTTTATTTCTTTAATTAAGGCTTGACAAAGCTTAATTAAATATTGTGGAGTATGATAGATACATGTCTAATAGCTTTCATACCAAATTGGTAAAAAATATTATCTTCACTTCTTGAATTGTTATATTGAGAATCCTTATTATTCTCTTATTTACTTCCATAATAATGACGGTAATTATTCCGTCTTTTGCCTCATCCTCTTCCACAGTCATGACCATAATTTTAATTTTGCCTTCTTTCAGGCATATCATGAATTGTTGCATTCACTTCAGGGAATGGAACAGAACCAATAAGACGAGCTTCATGACTTTTCATTAATAGTCCATTATTTTACTCAGCCACAAATAGGCATGATATCATTCAGAGTATTTCTTAAAACTCCTTTTACAATATTACTATTGTAACAACAAATCTGAAACTTGAAAATTTGCTGGGATATTTTCATGAATAATATTTTCTCTTTATAATTTCAAAAGAGAATTAATTTCAAAAACTACAGAACTGTATTTATTTACAGTTTCAAATCTTGCAGTTTCAAATCTTGCAACTTCATGTGCATCTGCAGAACTGTATTCATTTACAGTTTCAAATCTTGCAACTTCATGTGCATTTGCAGAACTGTATTCATTTACAGTTTCAAATCTTGCAACTTCATGTGCATCTGCAGAACTGTATTCATTTACAGTTTCAAATCTTGCAACTTCAAGTGCATCGAGAATCTCAAGTTTCAAATTCAACTTCAAATCTTGCAACTTCATGTGCATCTGTAAAACTGTATTCATTTACAATTTCAAATCTTGCAACTTCAGGTGCATTGAACAATATTTGTGGTGCAAAGCTAGCAACCACTATATACAATAAATAAAACCACAATCGTTAAAGCAACATAATATCTTATTATTTGATTGATTCTTAGATTCAATAAAACACATACCTTTTTATCATGATGCACTTACATTTCAAGATGGACAAGGTAAACTCCATTGTTTACAAAAACGTGCGAGGAGGTTGATCATTCTTTTCACTTTGGAATAGAAAACATAATGATACATAGTCTCTTTGTCTTTCTTCTCAAAACGCAATACTTGAGCGGATTCGTTCTTGAGCGGAATCGTCTTTGATAACGTGTTATAAAATAAAGAGAAAATATATTAGATACAAAGAAGAAAGACAAGATGAGTTCAATCGGAACTAATTCATTCGATTGAGTGCATTACATATTTATAGTAGAAGAAGCATCTACTCTGATATGGAAATACAATATATGATTCTTGCACACAATAAGATATTCTTGATATGGAAAAATAGATTGCCGCCCAAGATAGAAGGTGCATAGAATGGAAATATTGACTGCCAATATTGTGTAATGAGATGGTTGTGATCTTCACCAATATTGCATCCTGAGGTAATTGAGATCTTCAATTGGAAGTACAATCTCTTTGGGGTAATGGACATCCATAATAAATATTATTTATAACAAAGAGGATGTAGTTAACTTTGTCCCTTCCTTCTTTTTTGAAGGGGGGTTTTTTGGGGGGGGTCCCCCCCCCCCTTTTTTTTTTTTCTTCAAAAAAAAGAAAAAAAAATTTTTTTTTTTTTCCTTTTATTAAGGGGGGGTATTTTTTTGTGTAAAAAATAATAAAAAAAATTAATTAAAAAAAAAAAACCCCCCCCCCCCCCTTTTATTTTCCCAAAATAGGGTGTTTTTTGGTAACAAAAAAAAAAAACATAATAATTTTAGTATTTTAAAAATTTTTTTTATATAAAAAAAAAAAAAAAAAAAAAAAAATTTTTTTTTTTTAATATATATATAAAAAAAAAAAAAAAAAAAAAAAAGGAAATGAAAATTAATTTTTTAATTTTTTTTTTTTTTTATTAAAATAAATGGTGTTGTTTTTTTTTTAATTTTTATTTTTTTTTTTTTTTTTTAAGCTTAATGGGTCTCCTTATATGCGGTTTTTCTTATCCCATGGGTTAAGACAAGGATGCCCTCTTAGTCCTCACTTCTTCCTATTAATTATGGAAGTGTTATCCTATTTGCTTGATGAGTATAGATCTCTCAATCTACTGCATGGCATAAAAATGGGACGAGGGGCTCCAGAAATTACTCACCTCTTTTTTGCAGATGATACCTTTCTTTTTTGCAAAACAAAGACTAAGGAAGTTCTAGCTTTGAAAGCAGTTCTGAAACTATTTTCTGATCTAACGGGTTAGGAAATCAATTTTGAAAAAAGTAGAGTATTTTTTAGTCGAAATGTGCCTAGAGAAACAAGAAGTCAGATACTGTCAATTTTGAGAGTACCAGAAATCAAAGGGGAAACTACTTACTTGGGAACTAAGTTGTTGGTGAAGAAAGGGAAAACAAGACTTTTACAAGCAGTCTTGGATCAAATGACTAGAAATTTGGCATGCTAGAAAGTAGATAATTTATCCTTTGCTGGAAGAGGAGTGATAATGCAGGCAACAATTCAATCAATGACACTCTATCAAATGCAATGTTTAAGGTTTCCGAAGACAATATGTACCAAAACTTATGTGTTGTGCCAGATTTTCTGGAATGGACAACCAAGGAAGAATAGACAACTCAAACTTATCTCATGGGGGAAATTTTGTCAACCGAAAGATAGTGGAGGAATGGGATACAAGAAGAAGGAAGACTACAACTCAGCCCTTTTTTGAAATAAGGATGGAGAATTTTGACCCAACCTGAAGCATTGTGGGTTTGGGTACTGCGAGCAAGATATTTCAAGAATTGCTCACTATTTGATCCAAAAGTGAGAACAAAAAGGGGTCATTGATGTGGAACAATATCTCTAGTACAATTCCTCAATTAAGGACTATGGTGATCCGCAAATTGGGAAATGGAACTCAAACATCTTTTTGGTTTGATCCATGGTTATCAACACAAGGCGGAATATTATCCAATCTACATGATTTTTCTCTTTGGCATCGGTGGGCCATGGTTACCGAGGTTTTCAATGATTTGCAAATACTTGAGAGTGAGATCTCTTCAATTCCTTTTAACCTTGCCCCCATTATAAATCTGCCATTCAATTTGACGGACCAAGATGATTTGTGGTCCTCTTTGTTTTCCCCGCATGGGGAATTCACGGTTAAGATGGCCTTTCACACAATAGTTAATGTGTGTTCTCCACCAATTGTAGATAATTTTGCGGCATGGTGGAAGTTTATGTGGAAATTATGCATCCATCCTAAATTTAAAGTTTTTTTATAGTGTGTTTTGAATGCAGGGTTATCCGTTAGAGCAAAAATCGCTCAATAGACAAACATTCAGCTTGAATGTGTTTTTTGTGGGAAGGAAAATGAAACACTTTGGCATATTTTTGTCTCTTGTGACTGGACAAAAATAATTCATGCTGCTGGACCATTAGGCTTAAGAACAGAAAATTGGGTTGATATATCTCTTTTGAGTGTGTGTTAGAATTTTCGTTCTCAAATGGATAAGTCAAATGCCACTTGGTTGCTCTCAATTTTTATAATTACTTGTTACTTTATTTGGCAAGAAAGAAATTCTCAAGTATTTGCGCATAAAATACCCAACCCATTGATGGTACTTTCTCAAGTAAATCAATGGATTGTAGCATTGTAGCTACAAGAAATCAAGAACAAAAACAACATTCCTCACACACAACAAAATTCAACACAAATTGATACCTTGTTATTGAGAAGTTTTGAAGATCATGTTTGTTCTATATACCACAAACCACTAATAATGTGTTAATGTGTGCAGGGGTATTTAACAAATGGATAGGAGATTCTGGCTGGAGCATGGGGGTCTATATAGATAAACATATGAGGTTCATCAATTTTGGAAAACCCAACACAGAAGATGAATTGGAGGCAACGCTGTTTGGTATACAAGCAGGAATTGATGAAGCAAATGAAAAACGGCTAGAATTAAGAGAAATTCGGAGCATATACCTAGAGCTACCAAATCTCTTACCAAAGCCAACAACAAGTTTTTGGCCCCTTAATGTAATACATAACTTAATGCAGGTTGCTAAGACAACACAAGTAATTAGATATGATGCATTCCCATCCCCAATGCTCCAAAAATGATTTGTTAATTTAGCTATAACAGCGTTTAATCAAGAAGTAGGAAGTAGTGGAACTCAAGCTAATATTTGCTTATGGAATGAAATTAGGAAAAAAATAATTTAATAGGTATCTTATTTAGTTACCATCTTTCCTCCCTTTCAAGTTTATTTTTGTCCACATTCAGATTCAAACTTGAATGTGAAAAGAGGACCTGGAGAGCATTAAGCTACTTCTCCTCCAAAATGTCAATCCTATTCAAACCTTCTCCAAAGTTATCATTCTATATAGGCCTGCAGAACCTTGGTACCTTTATATACTTGAAGAAATCTCTATCTAGTGCCATAAGGTTTTGGGTTGGACCCTCTAAGTGAGATTTCATGAACATTGTAATTTGCATTATGTGTGATCCACATTATTGTACCTGTTTTTGAAGATTGAGTCATGTCGACAAATGTTGCTAAGTGTCCAAATGACCTGTTTTGTGAAATCTATGGTGGAAGCAAAGGGCTCAGGCCGACCCATTTACTTGATCAGAACTAAATAAATGTGTACCATATGTTCTCTTATGGAGTCATTGTGAGATCTAGGGATTTTCATACTAAGATTTTAGATGAAAAGTTTTTTAATGTTGTTTTGACAATTAGTTGAAAGATTTTTCATTATAGTTTTCTTCGTGTATAGTGAAAGTTCTTCTTCATTGGTGAAAATAGGATATTACGTTGTGCATAAATCATGTTAAAGCTATGTGTTACTCCAATTTGTTTATGTATCTGTTCATGATTTTTTCGGCATTCATTATACAATTACTATTATCTAATTTATATGAGACATGAACATGTACATACCTAATGATGTGTCTCAGTTACTATTCTGATTCTGACTAAGCCCCTTCTGGTTCTCAAGATGATGAGTCCTGCAAAAAACGTTAGACGTGGGTCGGTTCGTATGCCAGGCAACCGCCTCCGATGGCTCAGTCAAACTGTAACAACCCCGGTTTTTCTAACCCGGAATCCGTATTGCAGGTCCGATAACCCGAAGGTCTAGTCGGATTAATTTTGTGGAGTGTCCAGATAGAAGTCCATGATCCATATCCAGAACCCATGGATCTGGATTCTCTTGTTGAAGAATCTGCCTTACTGGGAAGTTAGATCTCTGGTAGAAGGCAAGTGGTGTTTGGAGATGTCTGGAATGAAGATAAGACCTCCCCCATATATTGTTTAGGGCTAGGTTGTGTTTGGGTTTCAACCCCCTGTGCAAAGCACCCTTGTATAGCAATATACTTGGGGGCGGTTGATTAAACCAAGCGACCGCCCGGTTCTGCTTGCGGGAAAATGCCCTATTTTGCCCCCTATTCGTTATAAATAGCATCCCTCGCCCTATTAACGCATTATTATGTTTGGGATTGCTATTTTGGGCGATTAGGCGGCAGTGGAAATGTGCTAGAAGGTGGGTGAAGTGTTGTTAATGATATGGAACCTTTTCTCTTCTATTCTTGGTGATTCTGGTTAAGGTAATGAATCTCCATCTGCGATTCTCTTCTTTTTAACCTCTAATTGATATGAACCCATCCACATTTTGTTAGTGGTTACCCAATTGATTCGTTGTATCTCCCTTTTCAATGTTCTTGATGAAATCTTGTCCAGAAACGAATCCCCGCATTTGTTTAATGGATGGATCTCATCAAGGGGAATGATTTGGGTGGTTGATCTTTGTTAATTTTAGGGTTTCTTGTTACCCCTTTGTTCTAGACCTATTAAGCTTGAAATTCGGACTAAGATCATCCCAAAACGGATTGAAATCGGATGATCAAAAGTCCAATTTTCGGGGTTGGAAACTGTCTGAAATAGGGGCGGCCGCTTGTGGAGGTCGCTTAATTCAAGCAACCGGCTGGTTTCCAGTGACTGTGTAGGTCTGATTTTTGAACTGTTTTGACTCTTGACTCTTATACATTCTTGTAACCCTATGCCTAGGTGTTCTCTATTTCAAATAAAAGTCTTATAATAGTTTTTGGATTGCAAGTTAGAGGAATTCTACTAAATTACAGGTAAGGACATGCATTCTTATTTATATGCAATTACATATACATGATGTTTCAACTGTTCTATTTACTATTCTTTGGTCATGTAACTTGTTGTAATTGTATAAAGCATGTGAATCTTATTGTATACTTGTTGTTAGTGGTGTTCTTTGATGTACTTCATCTTTTATGATATTGCACAACTGTTCATGGTATGATAAAGAGTGATGTAGTGTAGTTGTGATGGAATGGGTATTCCATTGGGATATCTTGGCTGAAGATATCAGAGGGTTGTGGTATGGGACACATGCTCACTGATGCCTCTAGCACTATCATGATTACTTGATGACATATCTAGGAGAGTCTAGAATTGCATGGCTAGGTACCCCACATACTATTACCCTTTCGGCAAGGGAATTGAAGTTGGGTGACCCATGACAATGGTGACGTGACTATGTTTCATCCTGCAGCGGTACCAGTCCCGTGCGGAGATTTAGTGGTCCACTGTTGGTCATGCAATGGTAGGGTTGCATATGTTAGGGTTGGGCTTATGGACGTCCAAGGAACGGACCGGGTGTCGTGAGGAGTCATGAGAGCATCCGCCCCAATAATATGTGGATGACCATAGGGTTAAGGAGTGGAGTGCAATAGCGGTAGCTAGTCCGTGAGGGTTCTCACTCCTAGGTTGCGAAGGATACTGAACCGAGTTGGTTGGTGCCATAGGGGAAGTATCTGGACTCCATATAGTATGTTACCATCATGACTTGCATTGGATTAGAAACCCCGACATGCGCCAGTACTCATTGCCAATGGTCGTGGTGAGAGAGTGTTGACTTAACCCCCAGCTTTGGTTTGAGAACCAGGTGTGGACTTACCCCTTTGCTCAGGATCCCTACAGAGGTAACCAGTCCTTGCCAGATCAGAGTGACCAGACCTACCCAGAGGAGGGCTGGTGTATATCTTAAAGCATGTCAGCTGTTAGAGACTTGCATAGTTAGATATTAGTAGCATTCATATTTCTGCATACCATCCATATCATTTTATATGTGCATTCTTGGATTGTATTGACATATATATGAGAATTGTCTGTTCTTTACTGAGTTCGTCGGAACTCATTC
This sequence comes from Hakea prostrata, assembly GCF_041222555.1. Taxonomy (NCBI): domain Eukaryota; kingdom Viridiplantae; phylum Streptophyta; class Magnoliopsida; order Proteales; family Proteaceae; genus Hakea; species Hakea prostrata. Next base: position 32,923,135 of record NC_142609.1, read on the forward strand.
ATTTCATTGTATATATTGTATAAGTTGTACAGATGGTTGCACAATGTCGGAAGTTGGAGATGATTCATATGAAAGAGCCTTCTCGTACGAAGTTGATGTGAGACAGACAGTGGTACATGGACTTGCTGAGCATGGAGCCTCCTGAAGATGCTTGTGTGCACTTTTAGCACCCATTGATGGCCGACGGAGGCAAATTCCCAGGATTTTGATGATCGTGTGGAGAAAGATTGGAGGACATCTTTACTTGCTAATTTAGAAAACTAGTTTTTAGATTTAGAAAAGAAAACCAAAGAGAAGATTATTTTAGTTATTTATTTTGCTTCCGCTGAACTCGATATTACATTTGATTCTTGATTCTTTCATTTGATTCTTTCTTGGATATTTATTGGAGTATTTGGACTACTGTAACCTTTTTATTAATTATTGTTCTATTCTTGCTCTTGATTACATGTATTTGTATTTATTATTATTGATAGACTAAAACCGTGGATCCTGTGTCGGATCGCACCCACGGGTTGTCGGGCGGGTAACTGAGGCCGGCGTGCGGGGTGTGACACAAACAGTGAACAGATTAAGATCCCGTGCCAGAGCTACACAGGATTATGTTCAAAATATACTCAATGCTTACCAGTGGGGTGAGTCCTTGTTTAAATACTGTATGTATTACCTTTTTTGGATTGGGCAGGTTTCCCGACGAGGGCTGTCATTTTTCCCTGGATTACGCTCCCTTGTTGTCCATCCCGCTCAATCATCCTTGTGGTTGACCTTCTATTTAGGGCATTGTTGCCATGTAAGTCCAGCATAAATGACGCTCTTTTTTGGTCAGTCGGTAAAGGTCCCGGCTAAGTGTCTGGTTTAGCCCCACTCGGGTCCAAATCCGGTCGAGTAGAAAACCACCCGTATCACCTAGAAGAAAATGTGAGAGCCTACTTAGGGGGGGGGGGGAGGGGGAGTTGTCTCCATTATTGCAAACTTGAGGCTTGCTAGACATATGAAGTCAAAATAGCAAGCCACCATGAAGAATGCAGTCAAAATAGGAAGCACTTTAAGTTTCAACCAAGGCAATCCATACATGGGCCATTGTGATATCCAACCCTATCACTCTAGATCTTTTTCTTTCTTTCTTTCTTTCATTCTCGTATATTTCACTGTCTCTCACGTCATTCCTGACTTGTCACATTCAATTTCAATGCCTGGTTATTACTTTGATGTAGGGAGAAGGACGGGCACCAATTTATTCCAAACAAGCCTTCATAACGGTTCCCTTGAGGCCCACTGACTGCATTATTACCTTTTTCTTTTCTGGTGAAATGTCATAACTCTATTAGATAAGAGCCATCTTAATGGTTTTACCGAATTGGCTACATCGAGTGTGTTTGGTCTTAATCCTGTTAATTTCAGTTATAGTGACAGTTACTATATTGACCATTTCAACCGACACTCTATGTTTTCTTCTCTTCTCTTCTCTTCCTGGAACACAAGAGAGAGAGAGAGAGAGAGAAAGAGAAATAAGTGCTTATCCCACTTGGAGATGAACATGTAGTACTTGAGAGTGCTTTCTCCATGTGGTTGGAGTAATAGGGCAGGTCCATTTTTGATTGCTCTTTATTAAGATTGGCTTTCAAAGTAGAAATCAATCGAAGCAATGATGTCCAAGGACAGTGAGACCATCACTTGCTGTGTTTTTCTTTCATTTTCTCTTTTTCAATCAGTTGTCGTTGCAGGAGATATATGTGGTTCACCATGGTCTCATTGTTCTTCCTTACAATTATTTCTCCATTATCAACAATACGGCCAAACTGAAACCAACCTAAGTGGTTCTGGGGGTTATTTTGACTAGTTTCATCAAAGCTTTAATTTGGTTGGACCCAGGAAGAATCATCATCAATTAATGCAGCTCAGGAAATAGAACTGCATTTCAACCAAAAAAAAGGAGAAATAGAACTGCATTATGCAGGACTGGATGAACTTTTACCTTTTCTTTCTATGTTTGGAAGTTGAATTGCATGGTTTAAAGGGTTTAAGTAAGCATACTCAGAGAACTGCCTAAGCCCAACCCAACCAAAAGGACCCTCAAAGGGGGCTTGTTTCCATTTACCAAATATTGAAGCTTGAGTTAGCTTAAGCACGTAGCTGGGCTGGGCTGGGCTTGGAGACTCCAATATTGAAACTTGTGTAGAAGCATGGGAGGATATGGAGAATAAGTCGATCAATCAATTTTCTAGTTCGGTCAACAAAGCGGTCAAAAAGGCGCACAAATTAAAATTTGGATTCGATAATTATTCGATTGCTAAAAGAAAATTTGGGTAAAAAAATGGGATGTTTAGGTGAGCAAATATTAAAGAAATTCAAAGTAGGAGTGCAATCATAGAGATAAGAGAGAAGCCAATATACTTGGGATCTTGTGTTTGGTTAAAGAAACTAAGTTTAAGAGAAGTTAATTATAGAAATAGTCAAAAGACTAATGTTTATTAAATGAACACAGTCAATACTTTATAAAAAACTAAAATTGACACCTAAAAAGAGAAGTTACAAAATAATAATAATAATAATAATAATAATAATAATAATAATAATAATAATAATAAATAAGTTTGCTTCTTTCAGAAAAAATTTTCATGATGAAATATAAGACATTAAACTACCATTAAACCTACCCTAATTCAGATTTTTATCCGCTCTTGTCTTGACACCCTCTCGTTACCTCTAGTTGGCCGTTAGATTTTAAACACGTGAATCATTCCAATTAGATGAATAGAAATTCATTCAAAAAACACACCTTTATAAGCTCCCAATTCTCTCTCCTCTCCTTCACCATCTCCATCTTCAGGCTAGTGTCGCCACCATCACTGCCTTCTTCCTCTTCAACTCCGGTAGTTGTTTATCTACCACCACTGTAACCTGCTATATTATCTCCTAGACTCTCTGGCCATAGACTCACCTAGTTAAAGATGAAGTAAGAAGCAGTAGAAGAGAGACGAATGGGTATCTTAGAGCAACATTCATCTCACCATGTATCTTCTAAACCAGTCCTTGAAATGAGCATAACAGGACAAGAAATAAAAAAAATGGTGGTTGGTTTAATCTTCTTTGGCTTCTTTTTGTTTATTTTTACTGTAAAACGATTTCTCTTTTCTTCTTCTTTCTTTAATTCGGGGAAGTGCATATGAAGATTTTAAAAATAATAAAAAAAGGGAAGAGGTGAACTATACAGCTGAATCAGGCCCTTTCTTTATCTCTTGTCTGACCAACAGATTCACGAAAACCAAAAACAGATCTCTGTAAATCTCTTCTTGACACTTTCATTTTGTTTAGGTTTTCTTGTTAGCCATGGCTTTGGAGTGGGTTGTTTTCAGTTATACCGCCGGCTTGGAAGTGATCATGCTCCTATTGCCCAAATGCGAAGCAGAATCATGTACTCCGACAAAACATCTTGGCCACCAGAAATCCATCCTAAAGAGTCAACATAATGCCATTTTGATTGCCGCGGCTCTCATCTTTTATTGGCTTTTCTTCTCCGTCACTCACCATGTGGTCCTTCTTGAGCAACTTAACTAATGCATTGAGACATTGAAGAATCAAGATTGATTGTAGAAAGAAAAAGCTTGGTTTACTTCAAAAAAGAATTGAAAAAGAAACTCTTTCCCTCCCTTGATTTGATTTTGTTTTCATGTTTTTTTTTTTTTTTTTTTTTTTTTGAGAAAATGAGACTTTATATTAATAGAAATAAATAGAGTACATGTTTTACGTTTGAAATGATACAAGTGAACATTCAGGCAATCGATTCAACTGACGTTGGGTAGAGATGGAGGCGACGCCGGTGAAGGAGAGGAGAGAGAATTGGGGACTCACAAAGGTGTGTTTTTAAGATGAATTTCTGCTCATCCGATTAGAATGATCCATGTGTTTAAAATCTAATGGCAAACTAGAGGTAATGGGAGGGTGCCAGTACAGTAGCGGATAAAAATCCCTCCAATTCCATGAGAAACATGGCGCAATCCTTCCAAATTGAAACCTTACAAAAATCTCCTTCTCAGTGTAAACAGTTAATTTTCTGTTAATCATAAAAATGAGTTTATCCTTTTACCCTCAATAAATTCATTTTAAAAACCTAATACAAAATTACTATTTTGACCTAACCTCATTCCTTCTTTGGAATCCCAATTTTAACATGTAGGTGGGTGATTTCTTCTCCCATCATCTTCAATTCACAAACTCCATTCGCCCTTTAGTCCCTTTCTTCCTTTGTTCCACAAGGCAATCCCCCGAGACTAACCATTGACTAAAGACTTATTCCTTCAGCATTCAATTTAATAAACCTATAACTAAAGGAGAGAGAGAGAAATGGAAGAGAAGATGTTGGTCAAATGCAGCTCTGTTTTCTGCTCATCAATCATCTTAACATTCATTCCCTTTCTGCATTTCTGAAATAGAATGTTTTTTTCCCCCCCAATTGCTGGGTGTTGTTTGTAGAGGCTCTTCTGTCTTGGGGAAAATATTGATACTTAGTTCACTTTTCCCAAGTAGAAGATTGATGAAGAAAAATAAAGTATTAAACCCGTACTTGTAAATAGTGTCTATGTGGGAGCAATGTGTATATTATGCAAAATAATAACCACAATAGACATAGGCACAAAATATACGTGGTTTGACTTTGCCGATATCCACGGGCATAATGAGAATTCTTCACTATGAGAATGGAAAGACGTAACTTGTATAGTGTTTGGATATAGAACCAATATCAACCATGTAATCAAAGTTGGAAACCCCTGTACACCTCTCTCAACTCACACTCTCAACCCTATGAAGAGATTACAAACTCAGTCCACTACCCCAACTCTGATTAGCTTGCTCAACACTCTAAACACTCTTACTTCTTTAGGTGATCTACACCTCTTATTGTGAGTTACAAGCAAACCACTCTGGGTTATATATAGATGGGGAAAGGTGGGTTGGTTGAGACATTGACAAAGAATCTCTCACTTTATTTTGTCAATGTTTGAGGCTGCCAACAACCACCCTCCTTAATGAGGAGGATCCACAGACTCCTCCGATTTATGAGGGATAGGTCATGCCTGCCATGTTTATGCAATAGTTTTGTTTAACCTTTGGTAAAGCCTTTGTCATCATATCTGCTCCAATTCTGTCAACATGGATTTTCTCAAGCTGCAAATGCTTCCGTTCCAGCATATCTTTTATCCAATGACACCTTATATGGGTTTACTTGGACTTATAATTGAAACTCAGATCTGACTTATATGGATTGCACTTTGACTATCGCACTGAATGACATACTTATCTTGTTTCAAACCGACTTCTCAAGTAAATTGTTTCATCCATAGCATTTTTCTTATAAGCTTCAATAGTAGTAATGTATTTAGCTTCTATGGATGACAAAGCCACACATTTGTGTAGCTTGGATTGCCATGACACTACTCCTCCAGCAAAGGTAACTAGGTATCCTGATATGGATTTCCTAAAGTCAACGTCTTTTGCCAAATCATCATCTGTATATGCTTGATAACACATATTTCGATCTCCAAAACACAATGAAATGTTACTAGTACATTTAAGAAATCTCATTATCCACTTCATTGCTTCCTAGTGTTTTTTTCCAAGGTTAGGTAAGAATCTGCTATTAACTCCTATTGCATGTGCAATATCAGGTCTCGTATAGTCCATGGCATTTATCAGGCTTGCTCTACTACTGAAAGGTAGGGAATACGCTTCTTTTCATCCTTTCCTTCTTTAGTTGAGGGACTTTGTTCACTGCTCAACTTGAAATACAACAAGGGGATACTTATAGACTTTGCTTTGCTTATATTGAATCTTTTAAGTACTTTCTGCACATACCTTTCTTGTGATAGCCATATCTTTCTAGTTGTCCAGACACTATAGATCTTTATGCCTAAGATCTGTTGTACAGCTCCCAAATCATTCATGACAAAGGACTTGCTTAGTTGTTTCTTCAACCTGTCAATTTTATTAACATCTTGACCAGCAATCAATATGTCATTAACATAGACCAAGAGAATAAGAAATCTTCTTCATAAAATTTCTTAATAAATACACAATGATCTCATGTCCTTCTACTATACCCATGATCTATCAGAATGAATCAAACTTCTTGTACCACTGCCTGGTGCTTGTTTCAAGCCATACACGTTTTTTCTTAACCTACAAACCATGTGTTCCTTTCCTTCAAGTTCAAAACCTTCTAGTTGCTTCATGTGAGTTTCTTCCTCTAAATCTCCACGGAGAAAAGTTGTCTTCACATCCAGTTGATGGATTTCAAATTGGAACTTGCAGCTAAACTTGGCAGCACTTGTATAGAAGACATTTATGGGTGAACAAATTTCATCAAAATCAATACCTTTCTTTCGCCTAAATCCCTTCACAACCAACCTTGGCTTGTACCTTGGTTGTGAGTTCTTCTCTTGAGTTTTTATGTTGAACACCCATTTGTTCTTGAACACTTTCTTACCTTCAGATAGCTTTACTAGGTAATATGTGTGGTTCTTATGTAGGGTATCCATCTCTTCTTGCATTGCTTTCAACCACTCATCTCTATGCTTGTTGTCATTTACTTCTTCAAAGCATTTTGGTTCTCCTACATCTGTTAGTTTAACAAATTGATTAGGTGAATACCTGTTAGATTGTTGCCGTGGCTTAGTGGATCTTTTTAACTTAGGTTCAACTGGTGGTTCATGAGTCGGCCGCTCCCTTTGTTCACCAAAGATAGAAGTATCATTGTTGTTGTCACCATTCCCTTCTTGCACATCTCCCCCTTCACCTTGCACCGACGGTGGAGTGTTGGACCAAGATTAAGATCATCATTACATGGTTGAGGCTTCTTGATCTTATAGAAGTCTTGAATTGTTTGGCCTTCTAGAAAGACTACATCTACTTCTGATAAGCTTCTTGTCAATTGGATCCCATAACTTATAACAAAACTTGTTAATAGCATAACCCAAGAAAAATATGTTGTTTTGCTTTATCATCAAGTGTGGTCCATTCAACTTTGGGATGTGCACGAATGCTCTACATCCAAACACCTTCAAGTGGTTATAGGATACTTCTCCAACAAAATGGCTTTGTCAAAGGCCGACACATTCAAGATAACATCCTTATTGCCCACGAGTAGATGCACAAAATACACTCGCACAAGAAAAGGAAAAAAGGACTCATGGCAGTTAAGTTGGATATGAGCAAAGCCTATGATCGGTTAGAGTGGAAATTTGTTCAATCAACTTTCATGAGCTATGGCTTTCCCTCACAATAGATTGCTTGGGTCATGAAGTGCATTACCTCCAGTCAACTTTCTGTATTGGTTAATGGGTCACCTCTTCCACCCTTCTCTCCATCTAGAAGCTTTCACCAAGGAGATCCCCTCTCATCTTATTTATTCATACTCTGTACGGAGGCTCTGACGTCTATCTAGAAGTGGCCTTGCATAAAAAAAGCTCAGGGGAATTCAACTTTCGTTTGGAGGGGAGCACATCTCACATCTTGCATTTTTTGACTACTTGATTTTGTTTGGCCAAGCTACTAACACAGAAGAACCTTCCACCGACTCATTGAGGAATACTGCTCCCATTCAAGTCAAAAACTAAACATCCAAAAAACTCGAGCACATTATAGTCCAAGTACCTCACCAGGTTTGACACGCACTCTTTCAACTCATTTCCACATTACACCCACCACTGAGCTTAATATCTATCTTGGAATTCCTCTCTTTTTGGGCAAACTCAAAAGGAAGCATTGTGACACCCTTCCCACTAGAGTCAACCACAGATTACAGCATTGCCAGGCCAAACTCCTCTCCTACTCAAGGAAACAAGATAACATCCTTCTCTTGTATATTGTTTATCTTCAATTCTAAGTTTATGTAGACTAAAATTGGTTTTGGGTGTTCTTACCGTGAACAAAAATTGTTTGGGTGTTCTTGCTCATAAATAAAGATTGAAGATGGTGCTCTTGCCCTAAGATAAACAAAGATTGTAAAGGGTGCTCTTACCCCGTAACAAAGATTGTAAAATGTTTGATATCTACCCATTGTATTGAAAGAAAATCACTAATGAAATATTCTATTGAGGCAAAGAGAGGAGTGGACGTAGACTTGCAAAGTCGAACCACTAAAAAATATTTGTCTTGTGGTTGATTGTTATTGTTTAATTTCATTGAAATTTACAATTTATCTTATATTTCCAATCAAACCGAAAAATTGGGACAATTTACTAGTTGCAACCAATTCACCCCCCCCTCTAAGTTGTACCAACAAAGAAGATTCGTCAATTCAATAATTTTTTTTTGGGTAAATATCACTTACCTCCCCTCTTAGCTGGACAAATAGCACTTACACCCCCTCTTAATTGGATAATATCACTTACATTCCCTCTTACCTAGCAAACATATCAAACACCTCCCATCTGTTAACTTTCTCGGTTAAATTAAACTTGTACCGTTAAATATTTTTCTACCACCCCAAAATATCCTTGGTAAAATTTTTTTTTTTATTTTAAACCCTATATTACCTTAATCACCCTAGTAGTTAAAATATTAAATTACTTTCAATTAAAATAAGTGTTAAAAATCAAAACACCATAGCTAAAACCTAAATTATCTTTAATTATTAAAAACCCAACATACCCTTTTTTTTTAAAAAAAAATTATCAAACAATTAAAAAAACCCAAAATAGTAGTATGCGTTTAATTTTATCAAAATATCCTTTGTTTTTTAATTGCATTTTTTATTTTACTTGATTCTAATACGTGTTTTTTAATTGTTTCATAATTTTATTATTTTTTTAAAAGGGTATGTTGGGCTTTTAATAATTAAAGATAATTTAGGTTTTAACTATGGTGTTTTGGTTTTAATAATTATTTTAATTAAGGGTAATTTAGTAGTTTAACTTTTTAGCCAAGGGTATTTTGGGGTTTTAAAAAAAATTTAACGGTAAAAGTTAAATTTAACCGAAAAAGTTAGCATAGGGAAGGTGTTTGATATATTTGCTAGGTAAGAGGGGAGGTAAGTGATATTTTCCAACTAAGAGGGGTTGTGAGTGCTATTTGTTCAGCTAAGAGGGGAGGTAAGTGATATTTACCCATTTTTTTTGTACTACTTGTTCTCAAAGAAAATTTATTACTAGACTATCATCAGTTAAAGTTGAAATTGGATTACTTCCGTATTGAAATATATACAAAGTGAAATATATTGGCATATTTACTGACCATATGGATCATTCAGATATTATATAGTTTTAGTATATGCATCTAAAAGATGTGGTTAATTCGCGATTTGGCATTTATGAGATTGTTTGCTCAAATTAAGAGCATAATTCGGATTAAAAAAAAAATTGTCTTGATAATGCTGGTGATTTACATCTAAGCTTTTTTAATGATTATTATATGTCAACTAAAATCATGGTTGGACAGCCTGTTTGCTCATGTTCATATCCAAAATGATGTAGTAGAATCATTTGTTAAATATCTTTAATATTGCTTATGAGAACAAAACTCTCCATGTTGGTATAGGGATATGTTATTTTATATGCATCATCACTTGTATGAATTGAGCTAAAAAATTATCATAAATTCTTCTTATTACAATTGGTTTATGATCAATATTTCTCATTATAGAGATTTTTATGTGCGGTTTGTGTTCTAATTTCTCCACCACAACACGTAAAGATGAGTTTCGAAAGAAAGTTACGAATATACGTTGGATATGAATTTTCCTATAATTCAATATCTTGTTAATGACTGGAGATTTATTTAAAACAAGACATGTTAATTAATTAATTTTTTTAACATTAGGGGGAGAGAATAAAGAATTGGAAAAAGATTTATTGAAATGTAAAGTTCAAAAAGTTATTTATTTACAAAATATTACGAATCAATTGCCATATACTTTTATTGACCTATCAAGAGTTTCAAAACGTCATATTTCAACTACAAATGCTCCAATTCAAATTGATATCTTAGTAGAACAATCTAATAGTACAAATAAAAGTCACTTTTAAAATGTAAAAGACAAATCGGTTTTATGGATAAAAATCTTAGTAAAAAAGAAAGAAAGAGATTGACAAAATAATCATAATATAAAAACAATTGCTCAAAAAAATCCTGAAAATATAACTATCCATAAAATCTCAGAAGTGGATCAGGTACAAGAAGCCTAAAAGTTTACACTTACACTCACTGCTCCCTCCCCATCTCTCATTTCAGTCCAAGAATCTTTGATATAGGTCAAGAGTTTTGCAATAAGGAGTGTATCAAGTGTCGACCCTATATCCGAGCAAACTCTTCTAATCCGGAAGATGAAGAACGCTACTAAAACTGTTATCTTGACCACCAACGATTCCAAAACCCTAACACTCCATTGGAAAGAAATCAATTAAAAACCCTAACAATATCTTTGCTTGTTCTTCCTACTTGGTTTTTTTCCATGTCTATGTTATACGTTGAAGCTCAAATGGTTGAATTGGTTTTCAGATTTTTATCAAAAACTAAGTTTTCCAAATGTACTTTCTTTCTTAGATTAGATAAGCAAGGCTTTTTTGTTTCCGATGGGGGAAGGTGGGGCAGTGGTTATCGGTAGGAAAGGGGGTTGTGATGGGTAGTTTTAGTAAGATGAGGCATGGAAAGAAGCTAGGTGAAGGGTGAAATCGCCTCATCCACCTAATGAGTATGCCTGGATTAGAACATTACATGAAATTCATTAGGTATTCATTGAGAAGTTTCCTCCATGAATAGGAGTCAAATACGGTGAACATGATGAGGAATCCACCACAAAGTGAAAGTTCACAGGAAATGGCTCTGGCAATGGAGTTCTTGTGACCTCTTACCAAAAATCACATATGTTAAGGTTGAGTGGGACAAGAGACATAGCCATTATCGCATGCGTTACCACCACCACCACCACCAACAGCAGCATAAGCCATTTAGTCCAAACCAAACACTAAGAGTAGAATCCAAGGTAATATGTTTGGATTGTCTGATTCCGGACTCTTTGCATCAGCTTGTCATCTTCTCACTTTTGTCTTATAATGGTCAGTTGGTATCTCATTGTTGTAATTCCTGTCCCCTATTTCCAATACCAGCAATGTTCTTCAAATATTATTGCCAAAGCTCTCATTGGAAGGTACTGTTTGTCAGGCTGCGTGACCCTGCAACAGCAGAATTTGAAGAAGTCTACGGGAGAGAGGTTTTCGATGATGCCAATTTTGGGGAATCTTATCACATGCCAACTCAGTAGTATTGCAGGGAATGGTATCGTAGAGATAGATAGCGAGCGCAAAATTTTGGACTGTTGGCTCCGAAATTTCGGTCGAAATTTCGATCTCAACCGTTGAATCTCAATGGTTGAGATCAAAATCTCAACAATATCTCGACTCGATAGATTAAAATGTACTGCTTGATCGTCCTACACATTTAATGCGCAAGACTGAAGCATGACCTCATAGATAAAGCCCACATTATCAGGAAGGAAGGTATTTCCTAGGGAGAGGTTAGGGGAAGTGAATTAGGGGTATAACCATCATTTTGACTTTGACGGGGGCATTTATGTCCATTTTGACTTACTTTATTCAATGCTTTATCATGCATATTCAGTATCAGATACACCTATCTTTGAGGGCTTCAGCTCTCAATGTCACTCAATCCAATCTCTGCCAATTACCATAACCAACGCTTTTAGACCACTATGTGCAACTCCATCAAAAGGTTCAGTTACTAAGAACATCCTCTCTGCAAAATGCTGGAGTCCTAATAACTAAAACAAAGATACAAGGAATGGTGTGAATTTAGCCTTAACTTCTGAATTGTATTCCTTGGTTGCATTATCCAACATGCATAAATAATACAGTACAGATTACATTGCTTGCTCCTGATTCCTGAATTACATTAAACAATAGAAAGAAAGACCTACTGCTGTTTCACTGCTAGAGAAAACAATAAGGCTGCTCCAGCAAGTTCAATTTTTGTAGGAAGGTAAAGTGGTCGCAAAAGAAATCTGCTTCCGTGGATACAAGACCTGAACCTGCTGAACTGGCAAGGTCATTGTCTGTTGTCTGGTTCCTAGATTCCTCGGCAGCACCCTAGTGGTTCAACCTCCACATTACCATGTAGAGTGGAAAGACGAGTTCTCCCATATCAGATGTAATTTTAATCAACAGCCAACTTGAGTAGGTCGCATGGACTTCCAGTTCGCCTAAATTTTAGAAACTTGTGATGTCTAAATCTTCTGCTTGAGAACTTGCCGCAGTTGGATTTTCTGGCTTTCCATCCTTGCCTCCAAAAGCTTTGCCTTTAAACTGTTCTTCTGTGCACCTCGTGGCCATTCAATGCACCCTTTCATCCCTCTGGTTATGTGCGGATTACCAGAGTCAGGAGAGGGCCACTGCATCACCAAACTCCGGGGGCTGAGCCCACCTCCAGCTGACCCTTGATCTGGAGAATTGATCCCTGCATTAGAAAGTCTGCCATTTGAAATCCTTCCTTTCATCCCTTCAACGGTAATTATCTTGAAGTTTTCACCATTACTTGGACATGATTTCCATAGTCTGGCTATGGACGAGACCTTCTTCTTCGAGTTTATGGCTGATACAGGACAGACCTTATTGATTTCTGTACTCGGGGTATGATGACCAGCATTGTCTTCCCATTCTGTTCCGCTCTCTGAGACATAACTGTCCTGGCAGATCCTATTAACAGATGGGTCACTACCCTCAGGTGAATAACTTGAGCCTTGATCCTCAGCATGACTAACAGTTTCCCAGCCACTCCCATCTTCTTCTTCTATCTCCCCATTCTGATCATCAAACCCATTTGAACATCTTTGCATGTGGTTTTTGATAAACCCATTGACATCAGGGCTTACCGTGTGGACTTTGGAGGCATGGCTAGCTGGGCTGTAACCAGGACAAGCTTCTATCTCCCTTTCATTCGCTTCACCAGCTTGAATATCCTCAAAGATGGAGAAAATGTCCTCCGACTTTGGTGGCTCATAAGAGAACTCTTTGATATCTTGAATCCTCATTGAGGTGGCTGCCTCTTGAAGGAACTCTGCCTCTCTCAACTCTGTCACATCCGAGGTAGCACTTCTTGATCTTAAGAAAACCCCCAAGTCCGCTATAAGTTTGCTCAACTGGGAATACTTTTCTTCAAGAGTTAACTTGGCATCCACCAACTTCATTTGGACCCTTTCTTCACGCCAGACTTCAGCCATTTGCAACATCTTTCTCTCTTCATCCACTTCTTCACGCATTTTCATGGAATCCCTTTTCAGTGATTCTACTTCAGCCTTGTCTTCCCCAATTTCCTTCGCAAGCTCATCGCATACTTCTTCCATTAGCTCTCTGGATTTTTTTTCCTTCTCATACTCTTGCATAAAACGCTTTGCAGATAATTTGACTTCAGCTAGTTCATTTACCAATTTTGAGTTAACTATTTCGAGCCTCTGGCGATTCTTTCTCTCTCGGTTCAAGTCATTCTTGACATCATCAATTATAGCGCGAATCTTTTCATGTTCTCTATTTCGCCATGATGCCCTTTCCTCGGAAACTTTTCTCAAGAAGTGCTCAACTTTCTTCTTTGAGGAAAGTTGCTCAGTTTCAAGCTCATGAATACGGCTTCGAGCCTGCTCAAGTTCAACTTGCAAAGCTGAAACGACGGAAACACTTGCAGTTGGTTGCTCTTCTAGAAGTTTCATGCTACCATAAAACCGGTAAACCTCATCTGGTGTTTTTGAGCATCCTGGGTCCCATTTTGTTGCCCCTTCCATTGCTGAATTGGAAAATGGAAAAGAAGGTTCAACCTACATAAGAGGTGGGTACACAACATCCATCAGGATTAGATTTTTGTTCATTTTAGGGTAGAGAGGGGTGCAGAAAAGGCATTCATTTTAAATGCTGGTTATTAAGGAAGGAAAGTGATTATGTATGGCACTGTGACTATATGTGTAATAGTAATCATATAACAGGTAGATATTTCCTGGATTACCATTTCTCATCCGTTTTAAACATTTTGTGTTCTCATTTTTCCTTTCAAGGGTGGAGTTCTTTTTTTCTTTTTCTTTTTTTTTGTGGGGGGGGGGGGGGGGCGCAAAGAGAGAGATGGTAAGTAAACAGTCAATCATTCCCCTGAGTGTTACACAAAATATTGTTATGGATCACAGTTTATCTGATAATTGGATCACCTGATAGGATTAAAGCATGGAGAACGAGAGATTCAACTGAGTCCCAAATGCACCCCCAGCATTAGGGGAAAAAATATGTAAAACAAGGGAAGGGAGCTTCCTCTGTTTCTTCCATCTTTCAGCATAATCTAACCCAATTGTTTGTAGACATTTACTCACTAGATGAAAGATTAGAAGAGAAAAAGTAAAGTACCTTATACAAAACTCCATTCTTTGAGCCAGAGACAGAATGTGGAGTCCGTAACAAATCGTCTGCTTTGGCACTGTAGTCTCTGCTGTTGACATCAGGAAGAAATGGAACCCCCATATGGCTAACATGAGGCTGCAAGATGAGCAAAACAATGAATAACATATCCAAATGACTTCATAGATTCAAGTTGCAGATTCCGATTACAAAGCAATCACCCACCATAAGAAAGGCATTTTCTCCAATCTTTCGGCATATGGGATACAAGGCAAAACAAGAAATACAGATCTAACTGAAAAAGAAGGTATCCATACCTCTGAAAAAGTTATTATGGGTATTTTCTATTTTTATTGTGAATATCATCGAATCCATGATGTTTTAACAAAATTGCAATTATAACATAATAAAGATCACAAAAAGTAATCGATCTAGAGGGATTAAAAAAGAAGAGGGTCAACCAGATCGAGAAGTAATGAGCAATTGCTCTCCTTCTGTTAGTTCAGATTTCGAATGGAGTCCATAAGATTACTTTCAGCAACTCTGCTAATTAAGATACCAAGTTATGCTAGAAGTGCCCTTTTCTAAGTTGTTAAAATGCGAGGGTGGTTCATGGTTGCTAGTAATTACATAGAAGAAAGTTCTGAAAACAGTGATCTGTAATCATAAAAAACGGTCCTTTTATTCATGACTTTGTTAAAGAAGCTACAATAATGACGGTGAGCACGTCCATGCAAACTTGATTACAGAAATCCTAGAAGCTCAAGATTGCAGTGTTTTCCTCTGATCTCAGAAGAGCAAAAAAAAAATGTAGTTAATTAAATTGGTGTGAACATCCTTGAGAATTACGCATTGCTCCTTTAAAACCCCAAACAGAATGGAACTCCCGCAATTTCCGTTTATAACTTTCAGTTGTTAGATCGAATCAAAAGCTCCGCTTGAAAACTAAGATCGCATACATCCTACGAAAAGCTTCGACAGAGAAATACCTCAACTCCGAATCGAGCAGACAGCTTCATCTGCTGACCACGTCCATCGCCAGAACCGCCAGAGACTTCCGGCAGCTGCAACTTCCAAAGAGCAGCAGCAAGCTTCCTAGAAGAAACCGAAACCGCTTCAGCATTCCTGTTTTTCTGGCGACCTCTCAGCACCGACTCCGGCTCCTTATCATTAGGAAAAGATAAATCTGCATCATCAAACTTCCACCGCAAAAGTGGAGTTGCAGGTCCACTCCTCTTTCCAACCGGAGCTACATCCCTCTTCAACCGAACTCCACCACCGGAAAAATTAGGGTTCCTGATCTTCTTTCTTTGAACTTGTGACCGTCGATCGCTCCTCGTATCTTGCACCTCCGAATCTGGCGATTTTGGGTATAAACTCTTGGAGTTCACCGTCGGAAGCTGTGCTCTACCGGAAATCCTCATCTTCTCCGGCGATGTTCAGCCGCCATTTGCTAAATCTGAAAACTTTGGACGACAAAGAGAGAGACGAGCCTCCGATCCACGACGAAATGTGGAACTGTGGAGAGCGAGATAAAGACAGGCGTCGAGTTTCATGGATTTTGTCGAGACATCTACGCGTATAATATACGGTGTTACCGTATAAGTATAAATTCTGTATGTAAACTTCCTAGATTTATGGCTCATACAACTTCGGGAGAATCGGGACAATACACTCAAACGCGTCAAATTACCAAAATATTTCTCTTATTCTCCATCTGAAGGGATAAATATTGGGGGTATTATAGTAAACTTGACACCGTAACGTCTCTTTGCATTTATGGTTATTGCTTGGGTTAGAGAAAGGCCCCCACAAGAGTGCTGAATGATAGTACACGTGTGCTAATGCAAGTGGGACACATCAGATTAAAAATGACCATATAGGTAGTACCCAGTCACGAGATGAGGAGATGACTTCTGGGGCCCACCTTTATTAGCAGAGCCAAGAAAATGAAACTTTCTAGATCTAAGTCAGATTGCTTTAATATTAATTAAGATTTTCTCCTAAATCTCCAGTTCCCGATACAATAAAGAAGAGCTGAGGGGGAATGGACGTTGTGTACTTGTGTTGAGGTGATTCAACGGTGTGCTTGTGCGGTCGAGATTATCAGATCCTGACCACGACCACACGATCAACGGTAAAAAGCATAATTTCTTGATCGAACCTTAGATTCATAATCATCAAGAAATAAAATCGTTAAAGGACAATTATTCTTGCCCCCTACATTTCAGTGAAACTAGAATCTTATTCTTTGTTTTTTTTTTTTTTTTGAAATTATTCATTTATCCATTTTTACTATTGCTTTTTATTTGTTAACTGATGACGTGGTATTTTTCTATTTTTTTAAATGCTTAAAATATTTTTTTTTCTTTTGGTATGTCCAAAATAACCCTACGTAATAGCTATTACTATTTTAGCTTTTAGTGGAATAACCTTAATTAGTAAATAATAGGTGAAAAAACCTAAACTCTCATGAATTTCTCCCAAATTGAGGATAGGACTCTATGACTAAGCATCAAGAGTAAAGTAGTAATTTTAAATGCATTTCATTTTAGGGAAGGGTAAAATGGACCCTTTGAATTATATCATAAACATACAAGACTACTATGTAATGAGACTATGTCTCACTTTGGATGTAGCCATTAGATTTAATATCTATATATATTTATCTTTATCATAAAATATAAAAAACAATTAACGCTTTGAGTTTAAAGAAGAATAAGATAGTGATTGTATACAAGGTTTAAAGTATCCTACGACTCGATACAGGATGATATGTACGCTTTGAATTTAAAGAAGAATAAGATAGTGATTGTATACAAGATTTTAAAGTATCCTAACTAGCAGTTGATTTGACTTGATTCAAGACTAATCAGACCATGGGCCATCTGATGCGTAAGCTACAACACCTGATAGTAGATCTAGCAGAGGTCATGCATTCGGTGCCCAAATGCTAGCTCGACTTACTTTTTTATCGTCAAAGTTATTTTATCTAATTGGAATGATTGAACAACAAGTAGGAATGCTGACTAGGTTATGTCTAAGGAAGGTTGATTTTCTACAATTTCACTAAAACCCTAAACCCTATATCTTAATAGTGAGTATAAATACAAAAAATATTAAGACCCCAATTGCAATGACACTTTGCATCCTACCCAAAGTCCCTCAAATTCTCTTTCATCATTCACATTCTTGTGATTCCTCTTATTTTTTTCCATGTTAAGCACGTTGTCACGATTTCATTGGATACATAACAAAAGGGCAGTCATTCGCGATCATCGTAATCGGCCCACTTTGGCACTTGTTTGTGGTTCGTGGTTGATTATAGGCCGATACCACGATCAATCCAATCACGTATCAGTGGAAACCGGGGTTGATCCCTAACCCAACCAGTCAGGCATAGCAGCATCAGCATGTACTTGCACCTAAAGAACCACTTAACAATGCTTGAATTAATGGTACAATAGTAATTAAAACAAGCGTAAGGTTTGACTTTTAAGTTCACCGCCAGGTGGCATTAGTAATTATCCTAACTTTTAATGGTGAAGGAGAATTTGGTAATAAAGAGCATGTGTTTATTGCACGGTGGACCGGCGGTGGACGGTGGTGGTATACACCGACTTGCGAGGTACAAATCTAATACATGAATTCAACTGAGACAGGACAACAGATGTCAACTTCTAAAGAATTCCGAAGTTCACAGACAACAACATTAAAGAATGAATTAATTTTGAAGTAGCCAATAAGGAATCGACAAATGGAATCAACAATCTAAAAGGCATGTGAATTAAGATTTATAATTCAGTTTTCTCTAAGTGGGGTAACTCTGTAGCCGATTCTCTAGCTAGGAAGGCCCGTTCATGGCAAGTAGGACCGTTTGGTCGGTTTCCGTTTCACTTTTTGAAACTTGTAATCAAGATGTCTTGAGTTTTTCTTGCCTCCTTCTAATTAAAAATCTGTTTATCAAAAAAAAAATTAAAATTTATAGACGAAAAGTAGTGATAAACCTCATTCATTGGACAATAGAGAGGAAATACACAAACTTAGATATTAGGATTTTGTCTAAACCCAGGATCTGTTCTTTCATTGCTACATTCAGTGTGGAAGAGCAGAGGGCTTGGGGGTACATTTTGTGAAGAAGATTTCATTAGAAAGGAGAAGCATTCAGGCCTGTAATTCTACTTTTCCATGGCGGGTTATGATGGGCTTTCAGAGTGTTATCAATTTATTATCAAATTGTTTCAATTCGAATTAAACATTAAATAAGAAAGTTTTACAAGGGCGTTCTACAATAATTGGCAAAAAGCACAAACATGGTGAAGGAGAGGGACTAAATACTCATATTTCACATCTAGAAAGACCGTTGGAAGGAAACTGTAAAAATGTGAATCTTAAATAAAAAATTACAACAAAAAAAAAATGAACAAGAATGAGAAAGTTAAGGCGCCCGGGGGGGGCAACTCCACATAAAGAAGAGACGGAAAAGAAAAAGAAAAAGAAAAAAAAAAGAAAAAGAAAAATTTTCAAAAACTGGGAGCAGACCAAATGCTGATTTTTCACATAAAAACAGGGTTAGAAAGAAAATTTTAAAAAATTAAGAAGGAAGGAGGAAATTTCCAGCCTACCCCTAAAGTAACTCTGCCATAGACACAGAGCACCTTAAAACTATGTCAAATTGGTAATGATCCCCTAAAAAACATCTCTTAAACTTGCACAATATTAACTTTCTCGCAAATTCTGTTTAAATTAAGGTTAGATAATTTCATAATTCCTATATTACTTATCCTAATTTTCATGTGACTTTACAATGTTGCCCTTATAGTACAATAGAATCTTGAATTTCATCCTCTTTCTCCCTTTGCTTGTCAATTATAGATATAGAATAACATAACTAAGGGTATGTTCGCCACAAACTAGTTAACAATTCTAATGGGAAAACAGGGTGATTACCTATTTGGTATTGTTTTAAGGTGTCTGCTTTTTGCCAATTATATTTGGGTGTTAAATCTTGTCTCTTGGACTCAAGGTCTAATAAATCGATCTCTTTAACATACATAAAAAGATAAATAAACCGGCCTCTTTAACTTGGTTTGAAATTATGAAGAAAACAAAAACATATCATATGCAAAAATATTAAAAAAAAAAAAAATACACGAAACCCACTATTTTTTGGGTGAAACTAGTGACCATCTATTATCATTTCTAAAATTATATGGCATCGACATGCATAATTACAAGTTACTCACAGTTAAATTTTAATGTTAAATGATTAAAACAAATTACTTAAACACCCTTATCCTTATTTAATTCATTTAAAATTTAAATTTCAAATTATTCAAACGCCTTTTAGGCAGAAAAATGACAATGATGCCACTAGTTTAAGAGTCCGGATCAGCGACAAAGGGCTCCTTACCGCCACAAAAAATAGGGGGGCCCAGGGGTGGTGATGGGAGTGTTTTTTTTTTTAATATTTTTTAAATGTGGGGCCCACCGTTTTTGTGGTGGAAAAACCGTCGGGGAGCACAGAGTGCTCCCCGTCGGGAGTGATGATCCGGATTCCTAGTTTAATACCCTCTCATACCCAACTGGGTGAATAGAGAATCCATTCACCCATCTTCTACCTACACCCCCAACCCCCTTCCCTTGCTTGCAACCAATTGCCCCCTTGGCGTTCTTCCAACCCAACTCCTCTAAAATCCCCAAAATCTCTTTACCAATGCATCTCGTGGGTCATTGAGGAAGAGGAATTCATCCTGTAATGGTTGATTGAATTCGTCGGGTAATGGTTGTAAACCGTTTATCTGGTAGCTTTGTTTTTTCATCCAAAATTAAACTAGGTAACTATGTTCAAAGGGTTCTAGGGATTTTAGTCTTAGATCTTTCTCTTTTATAGAATTGTTAGGTTCTTAGTTCCAACTTTTCTGCTCTTCTTTCAAGGACTTGGGTCGTGGGTCATAGGCCTTGATTCGAAAAACGCATTTTATCATCGTTCCTAATTTCGAAAAGTCCATTGCTGGGTAGAAGGGTGGAGATGCCGACACTTTTTTTTTGGGAGGTCAGTTGAGCTGAATAGGTACCCTCACAAAGGGAGGTCACTTTACCCTTTCACCCACAGCCCACATCCCACATCCTTTGGGCTCTATATAAACCCATTTTCGAACTCATTTTTGATAATGAGTTTTCCTCCTCTCTCTCTCTCTCCTGTTATCTTTTCTTTAAGCAGTGAAAACAATCTAATTACACATGAAGTAACATTTCTAGGGTGCAACTTTAAAGGTTTGAGCTTATGGATCTTTGGGGTAAAAATATATTTGGTACTTGTATTGCACAAATTGGGGTATCTAATAATTTAAAAGAAAGTACATTTGGTACATTTCAGCTCTAATAAAGTTCATGATTACAACATTATTTCAAGTGTTCGTGCATGCATATTCCTCAACAAATTCTCAACACTACTCAATAGAAAACCTTGTCTCTCAGAGATTGGGATAAGTTCCATAGCTTCTATAAATCTCCTTGAGAGAGAGATGTAGGTAGAAGATGGGTGAAGAGAGAATCCCGTTATCCACCCTAAGGGTTGGGTGCGATTATTTTAAATGAGTTAAATAAGGTAAGGATATTTAAGTAATTTAACTAACTATTTAATAGTAGAATTTAACTGTGATTAACTTGTAATTATGCATGTGGGTCCCATGTAATTTTAGAGATAATAGTAGTGATCATTAGTGATTTTTTTTTTTTGAACCCATGTTTGAAGAACCACTAGGCACTAGCTTAGCCTAAGATGATGAATCGCCCATCACAATACAACACTTTTGACGTATTTCATTATTGTTCTCTATCCGACATAACGTTTTTGTTTCCCCATTTGTTCGTTATCGTTTCATTTTCTCATTCAATGAAATAACCAAGAAATAATGATATGTTGGTCTTAATGTATTGACATTCCTTTTACGTGTAACATAGGCATGTTAGAGTTGGACTTATTTAGAAATATTAGTCGAAAAAGTTGTTTGAATTATTTTAATTTTAAAACTACTCTTCATTGAATAATAATATATTGCATTACCGTGACCCTAGATGAGATGTGTTTGTCTTCCTCGTTCTTTTTCCAAAAACCTTGAACTACCATTGAAAACCAAAACCCAGCTCTTTGAAAATTAAATCAGGGTGGAAGAACGAAATCAACAAAAGATTCCGTAGAAAACCAATTGGTACGAATCAACAAGATGAAATTTGTGGGCTTTTGATTTTAAATTGCACAAGATTGAAGTAGAGACTGACAATCAAGCTCTCATTAACATCCTGTAAAATCATCAAAATGAAGCACCTTGGAAGGTATTTCCAATTATAACAAATATCATACAATTAATGGCGGCTTCATTTGAATCTATCCTCTGTAGGCATGTCTTTCGCGAGACCAACATGGTAGTAAATGCTCTAGCAAAGGAAAATGCTCTTAACCAAGATGCCTTCTTAACTATCAACTCCCCCCATCTATTCTGGTTTTTATTGTTTGATATTCTAGGTTTAGTTTATACTCGGGAATTCCCTATAAATAAAAATATTTCTTTCCTAAATAAAAAAAAATAAAAAATAAATAAATAAAAGAACAAGACAAGATTTGTTGAACTTCTTGGTCTAGTAAAATCATATGTTTTTTTTAGTCCTCTGTTTCTTCTCCATTTTTTCCCTTAGTTGTAGGTACTTCTTTTGTGTGTGTCTCACAGTTTCAGCTATTTTTTTGTGCGTGAAGGAGAGAGACGCTCTTGACTCTTATTTTTTCTTTTCAGTTAATTTTGTCATGAATGAGAGAGACACCATATTGTGCTTCTTCTTCATTAGTTTTAGTTCTTTGGAGAAATTGGTGGATCAGGTGAGATTGATTATAGCATAATGTCAATTAATTTTCTTGGAAGGGAAGATATGAGTGGATATGATGATTTTTTTTTTCTTTGGTATATAAACAAGGCCTACAACCCAAGAAACACAAATAAGAACCTAAATAAAATCCAATTCCGCCTAAATGATCTCCATCAAATCCAGATGAGGATCTTGAAAAAACCGAATGAAGCTCGTCTCTAAAGCCCACCTTCACAATCCAATCGAGGTTGTATTCACATCTCTACAGTCTACACACGTGGCTGAAACGTATGCCATCATGGTCTTTTTACTTTTGTTGTGGAAAAAAAAAAAAATGAAATATTTTCATCTCTAATAGTAGCTATTCTATCAGAACAAGGGATGAATTCTTTTAAAACTCAAAATGGGGTGTCAATGCATTATATTTCTTTTTTTTAGGGTGTAGAAGTGATTTTTTTTTTAATTATGTTATAAAAATGCCTTCATTGTTTTAATATATATATATATATATATATATATATATATATATATATATATATATATATATATATATATATATATATATATATTTTTTTTTTCCCTTCATAAAATCATAGTATTTGATAATTTTTTTTTCTTCTTTTCTTTATGTCAATGCCCAAATAATTGAACATTGTCGGTAGTAGTTGCAATGAGAATATGGAAGGGTGATGGAATTTATGGTTGCAACCATTGTTATATGATAAGTATGGTAGCTAGAATGACAAAATCAGTTCAATCTTTGTCGGAGGTTATTAGAATTTTTGTACCCATTATAAAGAAAGATCTGCCATAAAAATGATATATTTTTAATTGATTCCAGGTGGCCTCTTTCAAAGATAAGAAAATTCGGGTGGGCTTGGGCTTTATCATTCGTAATGATCAAGGCCATATCCTAGTGGCCGTTTCAACTTTCAAAGCCCACTTCAGCAACTTCAGCTTTAATGGGAGCCCAGGCCCCAATGATTCGCACTTCGTAGGGTCTATTATATATATATTTTGGGTACAAAGATGTTTTTTATATATAGAGAAATTGGGGATAGGGATATTACATATGCCGCCGGTAAGGGTTAAACCCACGACCTCTCCACTGAGAAGTCAGGTTCCTAACCATCCTACTACCCCTCCATTGGGGTCTATTATATTCTCTCAGAAAGAATTGATCACCTGATTGTGCGAACTTGGTTTCTTACATAATCAGATGGAGTCGTCTCCTCCCCTGGATGTTGCCCCTGTTGTAGACGATATCCCTCATCTACTTTCTTCTTTTTTATTTTGAGGTTGTTAGATCAATGTTGTAGTTGATCTCCTAGCTCCGAAGACTCAGTCAGTTGTATTCTCAACTGCTTGGCCGATTTTCTCTTGTTGGTTGTAGGATGTTTGTGCTGCTTCATTGGCCTCTTAGCCGCCTCAATAAAATTGACTTTTCTATAATTCAAAAAAAAAAAAAAAAAAAAAAAGAAAGGGTATTTATTTATTTAATATGCGTTTGGTAACGTTTTCATTTTGAGAGACCAGTTCTTATGCAAAACTAACTTTTTATGTTTCTGTGCTAAAATATTGTTATTTCCTCTGAGCATAGTTCAAAATGATTCAAACCGACCAACAGAGCAGGCGAAACGTGGAGTTTGAGTTTTTGGAATGAAATCTAGATTTATCCTAAAAAATATTTATTGAATTATGGTTCAAATCTTAACGCTTTGATAGTGTGGATGAAATCCTGGATTTGACCATACCCATATTATCATGACATTATTTCACGTTTTTAGTGTAAAATGTGTCTCTAGTCAGAATCTAAAGTTCCCAACCAACGAATTCATTTGTGAATCCAGAGATTTGAAATCTCTGGATTCGCGTAACCAAAGAGGCCCTTAAAGAATAGAAGAACAAACCATTTTAAAAACACCTCTAACTAGTTCTTCCGTTCCCAAAGAATAGAAGAATGCCAAAAACGAAGTTACCAAACATGCCCTTAATTTTTCTTGTTGTGGGGGGGGGGGGGTTGTTGTTGGGTGTTTTCGAATTTGGATTTTGGGTGAGTGGTTATAGTTCCGTTCAAATATTGAAAGCTCTTTACTGTAACTTTCTTTTGTATTTCTTTTGTATGAGTTGAGTTTAGATCTTTTTGAAGGGAATCTCTTTCTTCTTCTTCTTCTTTTTTTTTTTTGGTAACCTTTGGATGGATTTTTTTAATGGGTTGGGTAAGTTATAGGACTCAATTGCATAGAATATTCTAATCAAAGAGTTAGGATAAATCCAGTGGATGCCCTTAAATTATAATATTATACGTGGCTAAATACTATAGCTCATGAAATATTCATAAGAAAAACTTATCATAGATGTTTCCTTCCTTATGGGTTTGTAGACTTCTGTCCATCTTGTCTCCATGCTAATATAGATTTAAACAGGAAAAGCCTATCATAGATATTTTAGTTCCTTCTTCATGGATTTGCCGATTCCTGTCCATGTGGGGGTTGCTTTTGTGTTTAGAGATAACATCCAAAAATGTTTATTCGAGTAGCCATTATATCTTTCAAATGTGAATGTTTGGTGCAGAAGGTGATAAAGAGAATCCAGCAGTGACTTCAGTCATAGATATTCCTTCTTGGGTTTGCTCACCAAGTAATCTTTGCGATTCCTTTGTTACATCAATATCCTTCCAAATTACTGCAGCACAATTTAACTACTTCATTAGTTAGACATCAATCCGAGCTTGGCATGTATATTGGATGCATGAAGTCTGGTCCTGTTCTTGCTCGATTCTAAGATGTCCTGTCTTGAAAGTGTTCTGATGACTTGATTTTTCTCATTCAGGAACAGTTAATCTGCTGTTACTAACTGGAAACTTGTCATGGAACAGATGGAGTTACATACCATGAACCTGGGCATTGGAATTTGGTGAGGAGAGAAACAAATATTTCAGCCATGCCACAAGCCAACTTACGCGATTTTAAAAGATCTGTCTCTAGCTACTTGTGTCTCTATAAACCAGTAAGGGTGAGTTCTCTTTGTTGAACAGGTTTATGTCTATATATACCTGAAATTGTATCATCCATGCATGTTGTTTCTCAGGCATGCGCTGGAGAAATATGCTAATGAGGATGTTTCATTGGGATCTTGGTTCATTGGCTTGGATGTGGAGCACATTAAATTCCTAGTTCCTCATGATGCTTTAATTCTGTTTGAAGATGTGCTTGACAATCAACTTTTGATCCTGTTAGAAAAGTTTAAATATGATCTGAAATTCGGTTGTGTAAGTGAACCAACTTGAGCATGGTATCTAGGTTTTCAATAATATGTCTTTATTGTTTAAATATAATTTGTGAGTGCCCCAGCTAAACCAAGATTATCCTGGCTATACCTTATTCAAGACCTGGAAACTGAAAAGTTGAGTTCTGGCATGAGTAATGGCACAAATTAGAGGTTCATCTTGTAACCATTTTTGATGTGGACTGTTGTGATCCTTTTCCTGTCTGGTGTCTCCATTGATCTACAAATCTGGAATGCTGTTTTGGAGTCCATCCACCAATTTAAAATTGAGTTAGACATAGGATTAGTGTTTTGGTGATTTTGAAGGTAAAGTGCACATTTGGCTTATTAGGATAGCAATTCAGGAAAAATGCACCATAAGAAAAAATCAAGCTGCTTATGCAGTTGAGAAACAATTTAGCTATCGATTAACTTATTTGAAAAGAAAAGAAAAGAAAAGAAAAGAAAAGAAAAGAAAAGAAAAGAAAAGAGAGAAAAGAAAAGAAAAGAAAAAGCCACTATACTTCATTTGTGACAATTGTGGGAAGATAAACCATTCTTTCACTCGGTGTCCTATCGATGAAAATGAAGGCAAAAATCAATCGTGTTAGGAGAAGATATATCAAAATCTTATCACTCAGCCAATCAAATTTGGAAATACTTGAGTACTCTCAAAACTGAGTCTGGGAAATTTATTCGTGCTTCTAGTTATGGTGAGTAGGGAAGCTGATGGTGATTGAAGTGTGGAAGGTGTTGATACTCATTATAGTAGGCTTCTCTTTCAAGGACATAATGTCAAACAGCTTAATTGTTGATGAAAATGCTGCTGGAACCAACAAAGGCCAGAAATTTCAGAAAAAGAGAAATGTGGAGGGATCAAAGATGATGAAGGTGGTATTTGTTGTATTATTTTTAATATAATAAAATAATAAACGTTTCATTTGAAATTGGATTTATAAGTGCGGAAACTTTCCTTTGTTTATTTTAGGAAAGTGTGTTAGATAGTCCCACATTGGAAACCGAGATGTCGGAATCCAAGTTAATTAATAGGTACTGCCTATTAACTTTGATTTAATATCAAAAGACATGCCAATGCGTGTGTAGTGTACGAGCGAGGACGGTGTACCGTCCGAGCGCGCACACGCGCGCGGGGGCGTGGGCTGTTTAGGCGTTTTTGGCGCACGCACTTAGCACTTAGCACTTAGCACTTAGCACTTAGCACAACGCTTTGAGCGAGATCAGATCTGAACCGTCTATTTTGATCAACGGCAGATCTAGGGCAATTGAAGTAGATCCATAAATGTCATCTTGATGGTTCAATCTGAACCGTTAGATCGTTCGGCCGAACGATCCAACGGCTCAGATCTGAACGTTGGCATTTGTATCCCTACAGAGAGGTGCACCCATATGAACAGAGTCATGAACTGTTCAGTAGAGGCACCTCAATGCCTATAAATTCCCTCTAGTTTCTCAACAGCAGAAGATAAGAAAATCCGAAGTTTTCTCTGTTCTGAAGCACAGACAAAACTCGGGAAACAACCTTGAGTTTGGGCTTCTTTGTATCCTGGGAGACGGTTCGCTGGTACCTCATAGCACCTTCCGTGAGGGGCGAATTACGTCTTAAGGACAACGACATAGTAACGTGCCTAGAAGCTTCAGTTGTCATACTGTTGTCTCGTGCTCCTGATTACACCGAGTTTTATTATTCAACAGTATTCTCGGGTGATAAGGAAAGGCCAAAGGGGCCACTCCTTGTGCATGAACAGGTTGAAAATGTGCCAAGGGAGGAAGTTGATGTGTTGAGAAAGAAGGGCTTTTTCAAAAATAATATGATGGGCTCGGTGCTACAAGATGAAGAGGAACTTATCAACAACGTGAGTCAAATTGATGATCCTCAAAATTGTGTAAACATCAATACAATAAAGGAAGGGTTGGATGGGAGCATGTTGCTTGAGACTACCCAGGAGATGACTATAAAAAAAGGGAAAAAAGGAAAACAAAAAATGAAGATGGGAGAGGAGAAGGCGATGAGGCAAGATGATACACTTGGAATTGAATCATAGTTGATGCAGAAGATGCAATTGGCTTTGGATCGTATTGAAAAGTTGGAGAGGGTGACTATCTGCTCCAGTTATGTCTGCTAATGTTGCGGTAAGAAATGCTCCAGCTTGTCTGTTCTTCAATCCTAAATTCTTTGGATGGTTCTTTCTGTCAAGCCAATTCCTCTCTGTGGATTTTAGACTCAGATTCTGATTGCCATATTGTTGCAGATTTAGCTAATTTTGCTTATCAAGAACCTTATACAGGAAGTCAGAATGTGATTGTAGGTAATGGCTCGGTTATGTTCATTACTCACATTGGAATTTTTTTGCAACTTGTTCTGGTTATGTATTTGCCATGTCTGATGTTCTATGTGTTCCAAAAATCTGATTTAACTTGCTCTCAGTTTCCAAATTTTCTGAAGAAAATCATGTATACTTTGTTTTTCATTCTGATTCCTTTGTGGTAAAGGATGTGCTGAGTCACAAGGTGCTGATGGAAGGCAAGAATTTTAATGGTCGCTATGTTCTTCAACTTCCCTGTTTTGCTCATAGTCTTCTAGTAAAGCAACAACATGATACAGTTGAAGCAACATCAGCAGCTAATACAGTGGTTGCATCTTCGTCAAATCAGAGTAAATCTTTGGTTGTTCCTTTTTCAGCTTTTGTTACTACTGCAGTGGATTGGCATAGGAGGCTTGGACATCCAGCTCCTGCTCAAACTTTTATAGTTTTGAAGAAACTTGGTTTGCATGTTTCTAGTTCTCTTCCCACTTGTGATGCTTGTAGGTGTTCCATGAGTCATAGACTTCCTTTTTCTTTGTCTACTTTAGTTTGTAGAGGACCTTTGGATATTGTTCACACTGGTTTGTGGGGATCAGCTCCAATTGTTTCTATGGATGGGTTTAAATACTATGTTGTTTTTTTTGATGAATTTACAAGATATACTTGGGTTTATCCTATGAAACTCAAATCTGATTTGTATGCAGTTTTCAGTTTTCACTAAGTTCAAGAATCTTGTAGAAACTCATTTTTCTACGAAGATTTGTACTCTTCAGTTTGATGGCGGTTCTGAATATGAGAAGTTGTTAAGTTAGCTACTTCAAGTGGTCTTTCTCATCGGATTTTGTGTCCTCATACACCTTCCCAAAATGGAGTGGCAGAGAGGAAACACAGACACATTCTTGAATCCAGTTTAGCTTTACTTTTTCAAGTTGGTCTTCCTCAGTTATTTTGGACATATGCTGTGAAGGCGGCACTGTATCTCATGAACCGCATGCCTTTAAAAATTCTTGATGATAGATCTTCTTTAGAAGTTTTGTTTGGATATGCTCCTCAGTATGATCGTTTAAGAGTATTTGGCTGCTTATGTTATCCTTGGTTAAGACCATATGCCAAGACAAAGTTGCATCTGTGATCAACTCCTTGTATTTTTTTAGGATATCCGCTTGCTGATAAAGGGTATTACTATTTTGATCCACAAACCAGTCAAACTATACTTCTCGACATGTTGTTTTTGACGAGAGTGTGTTCCCCTACAACAACCTCAAGCATGAACATTCATCCTTGTCTGCTGAAAATGGTATGGAGCGGCTGAAGAAATTTTACCTTCCACAAATTTTGGTTCGTCTATCTCTCAATCTGGGATTAGATTATGTACTAGGGATTCTAATGTAAATATTTGTAATGGGGGGGGGGGCATATTTCTAGTTCTTTTAATGCTCTACAACATTCAAATATTGTAACTCGATCATCATAATGAAATACCCCCACACCCCTATAGTGCTAGTCATGGACTAGACAATTCTGGACAAGTTAGTTCAGCCCATGGGCTTCATGAACAACTTAGTCCTCTCATCCCATCAGCTCCTAATTCTAGGTTTGTTGCCTCTATGGGTCCTTTAGTTCCCTCAACGGATTCTTTAGCCACATCTTCACCAAGTGAACTCTCCCAAGTAAGCTCAACAAATGATACTATCATTCCTACTCATTCTATGCTCACGAGGTCCAAAACGGGAAAATTAACACCTAAAACTCCCTTCAATCTGTTAGTCACTACTGAAGATGAACAACTTCCCTCCACTTATGCTCAAGCTACTAAGTTTATTCAATGGAGGCAAGCTATGAATGAAGAATTTAATGCTTTAGTGCAAAACGGAACATGGGTTCTTGTTCCTCCGATGTCTTCTCAGAATGTCATTGGTTGTAAATGGGTGTTTCGTGTTAAGAAACGAGCTGATGGTTCCATAGAACATTATAAGGCTCGTCTTGTAGCTAAAGGATTTCATCAAAGACCAGGATATGATTTTGTTGACACCTACAGTCCCGTAGTGAAACATACAATTATACGGGTTATTCTTTCTACAGTCCCGTAGTGAAACATACAACTATACGGGTTATCTCCTCATTCTTTCAAATAATCTTGATTCCAAAAATAACATCTGCTTCACCCATGTCTTTTGTGTCAAATTTTGACATTAAAAGTTTTTTAGTTTGTTGCACTATGTTCAAATTTGTTCCCATTATGAGCATGTCTTCTACATATACCAAGATAAACATGCCTTTACCTTGATGGAACCTACTGTATAAACACCTTTCCACATCGTTTGCCAGAAAGCCACTAGCTAGAAGTACCGTATCTAGCTTTTCATGCCACCATTTGGGTGTTCATTTCAAGCCATATAATGATTTTATGAGCTTGCATACCTTCTACTCTTGGCTAGGTACTACATAACCTTCAAGTTATCTTATATAGATTTCTTCTTCTAAGTCACCATTTAGGAAAGTTATCTTTACATCCATTTGGTGGATGACCCAACTTGTAAATGGATGCAATAGCTATCATTATCCTTATAGTAGTGATTTTTGCTACTGGAGCCAAAGTGTCAAAGTAATCAATGTTGTGTTTCTGTTTAAAGCCTTTAACTATTAGTCTTGCCTTATACTTATCAAGTGACCCATCCGCCCTTAATTTCTTATGGAATATCCACATATTGTCTAAGATTTTAGAGCCTCAAGGGAGATCAACCAACTCCCAAGTGTGATTGGAAATAATTGAGTCCAACTCACTTTTGATGGCTTCTTTCCAGAAAATAGCATCTATTGATGTCACTACTTCCCTATATGAAATAGGATCCTTACCTATTAGATAAGCCAGCCATGTTGGATTATCATCTATTACATAGACTATCCAAGCATTCCCAAAGTTTTTAGAAGTCCTTTGTCTTTTACTTCTACGAAGGTTGCTCAAACCCATCACTTGATAAGCGATCATCATTTCCTATTTGATCACTTGCAACCTCTGTAGCCACTTCCTTTCTTTGATTAGACTCACCACTAACTCCCTTTTTTTGTATTGAAGGCAACTTAATTGTAAGATGTTCTCAAAAATTTTTTGCATACCTAGATTCTATTATATCCCCTTCTTCACACATGCCATCTAAGGTTTTAATGACCATAAATCTATATGTTAAACTATGTCTTGCACACCTAATAAATATGCAATCGAAATTCTTTGGTCCTACTTTCCTTTTCTTTGGTTAAGGTATTGCCACCTTAGCCAAACAACCCCAAATTCTTAAATATTTAAGATTGGGTTTTCTATTAAACCATTTTTTATCGGGAATCATACTGGTACTTTTGTGAGGTATATATGTTAAACGACGATTTCTAAAAATAGTATGACACGAAATTATCCCTGTTAAGAGGATGTAGACATGAAACCAACTTAACAAGTTACTTCTTTGACCTTGTTTATCAAGGGATTCGGATGAACCCCAAACATGGAACTGCATGTTAACCACTCCCCACTATAAAAGAATACCTAGAGAATAATAGAAACCAAAAGAAAAGGGGAAAAACCCGAAGATAAAAATGGGAAAGATAATCATGAGGAAAGATTTGAAATTGAAACAATGGGCATTATGTGCATTGTTCTTACTAGCAGAGGAAGTGGCAGAAGCTGGTGTCTTTAACGTGATAAACTATGGTGCAATAGCCGATGGCAAGACGGATATCAGTAAAGCACTGATCTCAGCTTGGACAGCATCATGTAAATCAACTGAGCCAAGTAACACAGTACTCATACCCAAAGGGACATACCTCTTAGGTCCAGTGATGTTGGACAATTGCAAGAGTCCTTCAATTGGGTTAAAAATTGACGGAGTCGTACAAGCTCCACCTGATCCTGCTGTTTTCAATGGTGATTGGATTGCTTTTCTGTACGTTAAAAGCTTGACTATTCACGGTGGAGGAATAATTGATGGTCGAGGTCAACGGGCTTGGACAAACAACAGATGTGCCGAAAATCCTAATTGCAAGCCGTTCCCTGCTGTGAGTTTTTCTTACTTATGGAGTTGTACTAAATTCTATTATTTTACAAACAAAAAGATAAATTTCTACTATGTTAATGGCTGCAGAATATAAAACTCAACTATGTCGACAATGCTGTGATTCGAGACATAACCTCACGAAACAGCAAATATTTCCACATTGGTATTTTCCAAAGCTCTAACGTGCACATCGAACACGTCGCGCTATCGGCACCACCAAACAGTCTTAACACTGATGGCATCCACATATCAAACTCGGCGGGGATCAACATTACCAACGCGAGGATTTCAACCGGTGATGATTGCGTCTCCATTGGCCCCGGCGCTCAAAACATACATGTCACCAAGGTGATGTGTGGACCAGGACATGGCATCAGTGTGGGAAGCCTCGGCAAAACGAATGGTAGAGAGGAAGTACATGGTGTCTCTGTGAGGAACTGTACCTTCATCAACACTCAAAATGGGGTAAGGATCAAAACTTGGCCTTCTTCACCGGCTACCGGTGTTGCTTCTGGTATTGTCTTCGAGGATCTCATCATGGTGAATGTCTACAATCCAATAATATTGGATCAACAATACTGCCCGCATTACCACTGCAACAAACAGGTACGGAAATGTGAATTACGAAGCGTCTTTTCTTAAAATTTATTTGACTTTTATCATTCCAAAGTAGCAATGACACTTTTTATGATAGATTTGAAAAAGTTCTCGCAATTCTCCTTTTTAACTCATTTGATAATCTCTTCTTATGTAGACTCCTTCGCATATTAAGATCATCAACACCAAGTTTAACATGATAAGGGGAACAACACCATATCAACCTGCAGTGATTATCGCATGTAGCAGTGAACAACCATGTGAGAACTTGGAGATTGGAGACATAAACTTGCGATACACTGGAACCGGAGCAGCTGAGGCTGAGTGTTCAAACGTGAAACCTATTTTTTTTGGCCGGCAAATCCCACCTCTCCATTGTACTTAACCATCTTAGCGAAACAAATAGTGGGACTACTTAATTAGGTTGCAATGATATAAAATAAAAGTGTCAATGTATACATCCATGACACCATTGTGGTGCAGCACTGTTGTGCTTGAGGTTCACCTTCTTGCAGTAAACAATAACTTGGAAAGCAGATATGTTCTGTGTACATTGTCGAGGATACACCGACAGTGTAGATAGGGATATATTTGTAATTGTATTTCCTATAAATACCTTGTATCTCTTTACCTCAATATATATGAAATACAATCTCTTACATGGTATCAGTTTCGGTTTAGGGCTCACGCCCATTCGGTTCTGGAAGTTTCGGCTCTTCTCTTTGGTTACGGTTTAGAAAATCAGAATTCGGTTTCTAGTTCTTTCTTGTTCTTTCTCGTGTGTTCTTGCTTTCTCTTTTCTGTTCGCTCGATTTGAAGGATTGGAGGCGATCTCCTTCATAGTGATCTCAAGAATAGCTCAAGTGGTCTTTGGTTTTTCTTCATTATCTAGTTTTGACAGCAAGATCTCTGGATCTGGTTTGGTTTATGTGCTGAAGAAGCAGCAGCGACATCGATCTCACGCTGGTGTCTGCTATTCTTTGTCTATTCTTTTTCATTTTCTGGTTTTGGCAGCAAGTGGTTTCTGGATCTGGTTTATGCACGTTTGGTGGATCTGGATCTGCTGGTTTGTTTTGGCAGCACGTTTGGTTTTGGCAGCGGTTTCTGGTTTTCAAAATTTGGTTCTATTTAGGTGCTGCAGAGGAGGTTCTAATGGCTTCTCCGACAATGTCTCCGGCGCTGATTTCTCTGGTTTCAATCAATGTAGTTGCAGCTTTGCCAATCAAGTTTACCGCATCTAATTTCTTGTTGTGGAAAGCTCAGTTTGTTCCTCTGATGCATGGTTATAATTTGTTAGGATTTCTTGATGGTTCACATCCACAGCCTACTGATTCTGATGTTTCACTTGAGACAAGTTCTCGTTCTCCTTCTGTTGCTTGGGATAGACAAGGTCAACTGATACTCAGCTGGCTTGTTGCCTCTGTTTCTAAGTGAGTCTTGCCACATATTGTTTCTGCGAAGTCTTCCGCTGCAGCTTGGGACAAGTTGAATAGAGTGTTTGCTTTTGGTTCTAAAACTCGTATTCTTGAGCTCAAGAACAAATTATTTCGTGTTCAAAAGGGTTCGTCATCTGTAAGTGAATACCTTCTTGAAATTCTTGAAATTTCAGACACTTTGGCGGCTGCTAACTCTTCGATTAGTGATTAGGATTTGGTATTAACAGCATTACGAGGGCTTGATGGTGACTATAAGGATTTCTCAACTTCAGTTCTTGTTCGTGCTGACACCATTAGTTTTGATGTTTTACAAGGTCTATTATTGACTCAAGAAAGTCATGTCTTAACACTCAGTCTGTTACACTGGTGTCCAAATGTATTGTGTTAAATCTGAGAAGAAAATAAGTAGGATCGAGGCTGACCATAAAATTTCTATAGTTGATGCTCAAACTCAAACAGATGAAGGGATTCACGTGGAGGGTGATGTGGAAGAACAACCCATAATCACTGTTCCAACCACGTGCAAACGTCACAAGACATCTCCAGAATTCATGCAACTCCTACCGCTCGATCGCTTCAACCTCTTTTTTGATTCATTGATGATGGAATCTTTGGACCCTAATACCTTGTTCTGTGTTGCTTGGGGATCCATGGAGCACACTATCTCTTCAACCCACACCCTGTTATACCGATATAGCATATGGCTCCAACTCAATAGGCTCCTCAAGTTGTTTTCCAGAATGTAGTTGTGGAACCAGCGGTTGGCATCCCCCAGGTCTTCCCATATCATAAATACTCTGAGTTCTTTGATTTATGCATAGTACTCTTTATTTCAATACTTGCAATCTTGATGAGTTGGTTAAACAAAATTCATCCCAAGTCTAGAAATAGGTTTTTTGCGTGATTGAAGTTTCTATGCATTTCATTAGTGTTTTCTGAATATGTTTAATAGGTGTGGGGACCTATGTAACCTATTTACTTCCTTCCCTTTCCTGTTTTTAGTTATTCTTTTCTATAACTTTATCTGTATCTGAACTGTGTTTCTATCTTGGGGAAATTGGTGGTGGAAGAAAGTTTTCAGTTTCTGGAAGTTCTTAGTTGCACTTAATTCTTAAGTGCTACCAAGAAGTTTTTGGCTTGGAATGTGAGGGGTATCAGTGGTAATTTTATGCATAGATGCTTAGGGAAAATTTTAAAGAAACACAAGCCCGACCTAGTTTTCTTGTGTGAAACAAAATGTCGGGACCTTCAAATGTTAGTAATGGGAAGAGGAAACTTTTTAATTGGTTTTACTTGGTGGGACATGAGGCTAGCCGAGGTACTCGAGGGTTAAAGGGAGGGATGGTGGTGGTCTTAGCATCATTGGGTTTTCCAACTCAATTGATTCACTTAGATCCCTCAACCTTTATAATCTGCGAGATGAAGGATTGTGGCTGTGTTCATTTATGCCCCCCCCCCAGGAACTATTTTGATCGCAAAATGTTTTGGTCTCATATGACTTCCTTATTACAATCAATTAAAGAACCATTTGTCATTATGGGAGATTTCAATGAACTTCTGAAGGCTGAAGATAAATTTGGTGGGGCTTTAAGCCCTCTGGTGCTCTCTCTGCTTTGAGAGCAATTATTAATGAAGAATACCTCTTTGAGTTTGTGGCGCTTGGGTGCCCGTACACATGGATTAATAGACAAAATCCGCCTAATCTGGTTAGAGAAAAGTTAGACTGGGTCTTTTCTTCTCCAAACTGGGTTAGCTGTTTCCTGAACCCATGGGTTACAAAATTACCAACGACTGGATCAAACCACAACCCCTTGATACTTGAACCCCTTGTGACACCAATTCACAATCAGAAGCTCTTTCATTTTCAAAATGCATGGTTTTCTCACCCTAATTTCTCTTTTGATTTTCAGTCTGCATGAGTTGAAAATTGTTCTCTAATTGAAAAATTGGCCAATATGTCTTGCTTCTTGCGATACTGGAATAATTCGGTGTTTGGTAATGTGGACAATATGTTCCATAGAACCACACTTGAAATTGATGTGTTGGAGCATAGTGTCAATCCATATTGGAATCTCATACATCAAAGGAAACAAATGTTGGATTGGGCCTTGAAACTCGAAGAGATGTTTTGGTTCTAGAAGTCTTGAAGTATGTATATTTCTAATGGGGATTAAAACACTAGATTTTATCATCTTTCTAGTAAAATCAACCACCATCGGAGACAGATCTCTTCAATTGAAGCTAATGGAAGGCAGTTCTCTAATCCAAGAAAAATTGTAGGGGTTTTTGCCGAGTACATGAAAAAACTTTACCAACCCCTTGTTCTTTGGATCCTAAGTTTGTAAAATTCCTCTTCCCACCCATTGAGGTGAGCAGCGGATGTCTCTCAACAATCCTAGATCAATTAGAGGTAAAAAAAGCAGTCTTTTCCCCTGGACCTTTCTAAAGCCCTTGGGTTTTATGGGTATAACACCTTTTTCTTTAAAAAATTTTGGGATTTAATTAATGAGGATGTAGTTAAATTTGTGATTTCCTTCTTCTCAGAAGGTCGTTTACCTAATGGAGTCAACCACACCCTCTTGTGTTTTATCCTTAAGAAGGAAGAGGCGAAAATTGTTTCAGACTTTTGACCTATTAGCCTGTGCAATGTGTCTTATAAACTCATAGCAAAAGTTTTGGCCAAAAGATTGAAACCCTTTCTTCCCAGTATCATTTCACCAAATTAGGGTGCTTTTGAGGAAAACCAATAAATCACTGATAATGTCATACTAGCCCATGAAAATTTTCATTACATGCAAAAGTCCCACAACAGGACTGGGTTTATAGCTCTGAAATTGGACATGTCCAATGCCTATGATAGAGTGGATAGGGATATCATCATTGTCAAACTATTTTATTTTCTTGGATTTGATGATAAGTCGTGCATGCTCATCAATGCTTTAATCTCATCGCCAACTTTTTCAATTAAGCTTAATGGGTCTCCTTACTTGTGGTTTTCTTGATCCCGTGAGTTAAGACAAGGGTGTCCACTTAGCCCTTACCTCTTCCTATTAATTATGGAAGTTCTATCCCTTTTGCTTGATGAGTACAGGTCCCTTAATCTATTGAATGACATAAAAGTAGGACAAGGGGCATTAGAAATTACTCACCTCTTTTTTACAGATGATACTTTTCTTTTCTGCAAAGCAAAGACTGAGGAAGTACTGGCTTTGAAAGTAGTTTTAGAATTGTTCTTTGATATGACGGGGCATGAATCAACTTCGAGAAAAGTGGAGTGTACTATCAATCTTGAGAGTTTCATAAATCAAAGGGGAAATCAGTTATTTGGGAATGAAACTGCTGATGGGAAAAGGGAAAACATAACTTTTACAAATAGTCTTGGATCGGATGACCCAGAAGATGCATGCTGGAAAACAAATAATTTATCTTATGCTAGAATAGGGGTTATTAATGCAGGCAGCAATTGAATCTATGACACTCTATCAAATGCAATGTCTAAGGTTCCCGAAGACAATATGCACAAAAATAGATACGATATGTCAAAAATTCTGGAATGGACAACCAAGGAAGAATAGACAATTGAATCTCATCAGCGGGGGGAAATTTTGCCAACCTAAACAAAGGGGTGGAATGGGCTTCAAGAAGGTGGAAGATTACAGCTCACTTTATTATTGAAACAAGGAAATGGAGAATCATCACTCAACCTAAAGTGTTGTGGGTACGGGTTCTAAGAGCAAGATATTTTAAGAATTGCCTAATATTTGATCCAAAAGTGTGTACAAAAAAGAAATCCTAGATTTGGAACAGTATTTACAGTACCCTTCCTCAACTAAGGACAACAATGATCACAAATTGGGGAATGGAACTCTGATATCTTTCTGGTTTGATCCATGGATACCTCCACAAGGGGAAATGTTGACAAATCTACAAGATTTCTCTCTTTGGCATCGGCGGGCCACGGTAGCCGAAGTCTTCAATGATCTACGAATGCTTGATAGGGAGATCTCTTCAACCCCTTCTAACCCCGCCCCCATGATAAATTTTCCATTCACCCTGACGGACCCTCGTGGTCCTCTAAGCTTTTCCCAAATGGGGAATTCTTGGTTAAATTGGCTTTCCGCCCAATAGTTAATGCGTGCTCTTCACCTAATGCAGATTTCTTTATGACATGGTCGAAGTTTATGTGGAAATTACAAATTCATCTGAAATTTAAAGTTTTTTTTGACATGTCTTGAATGCTGGGTTACCCGTCAGAGCAAAACTCACTCAATGGACAAACATCCAACCCGAATGTGTATTGTGCAGGAAGGAAATGAAACACTTTGGCATAATTTTTTTTATCTCATGTGATTGGGCAAAAATAATTCATGTTGCTGGACCATTAGGTTTACCAACGGAAAATTGAAATGATACATCTCTTCTTAGCGTGTGTCAGAATTTCCATTCTCAAATGAATAAGTCAAAGGCTACTTGGCTCCTCTCAATTTTTATAATTACTTGTTACTTCATGAGGCAAGTATGAAATTCTCGGGTATTTACACAAAAGATACCCAATCTATTGATGGTACTTTCTCGAGTAAATCAATGCATTGTAGCATTGTAACTACAAGAAAACAAAAACAATGCTCTCAATACACAACCAATTTTAACACAAAATGATACTATGTTACCTAGTCGTTTTGAAGATTATATTTGCCTCTATATACCACATATTACTAATAATGTACTAATGTGTGCATGGATACTTAACAAACGGATAGGAGTTGTAGGATGGAGCATGGGGGTCTATATAGATGGACATACGAGGTTCATCAATTTTGGAAAAATAAAAAAAGAAGATGAATTGGAGGCGACACTTTTTGGCATACAAGAGGGATTGATGAAGCAAATGATCAAAGGCTAGAATTAAGAGAATTTTGGAGTAACCATTCAGGGTTACCCACTCTCTTACCAAAGCCAACAACAAGATTTTGGCCTCTTAATGTAATATCTAAGTTAATGCATGTTGCTAAGACAACACAAACAATCAAATATGATGCATTCCCATCCTCGATGCTCCAAAGTTGGTTTGTTAATTTAGCCACAACAGCATCTCATCATGTAGCATAAATTAGTTGGTTAGTGTTTTCAGTAAGGTAATGAATCTTTTTCTTTTACCCCCAAAAAAAAGGCACAACATTTTACTGTTTCACACTAACCAATACAGGGTTGCTGTTCAAATGAATCCTCTTAAATTTATTAAAGATAAGAGTCAAATTGCCGCCATAAAATTTTTATCATTTCACATAGGTCGGTTACATAATTTCGTATTGCAGATTATGAGTGAAAGGCCCAGACATGCAATATCTGAGTTGCTTCATTTGATTGGAGTTGCAGTGGGATTTGTAACTTTGCTTAGTGGATCAAGGAAGTTATCAGAGTTGTGGAGAAGGTGAAAATGCTTTCTGAAGTGTAGTTTCTAAAATTAATTAGGTTGTAGTTCTTCCAAATTTAGGAAAAGAAGCATGAGTAGAAAAACATATGGTGTGGGGTCTCAAAAAATGAGTATAGGAAGCGCAGGCCGGCAGGGCAAGAGCTGAGTGTGAGAGGGGGGGGGGGAGAGGGAAGAGAGCATTGCTCTGCTAGAGACTAGTTTTTCCATTTATCAGAGAAGACCGACTCTTGAAGCAACAAAAGGGAAAAGCAAGAGATTATCACCACTATTCATTAAATGTATGCATAGGAAGGCCAATATTTGTAAGTTACCTTGAGTGACTACTGAGCAGCATAATATGTTCTAATCTTTTGGGCATCCTTTGCTGCATTTGTTTCATAGAATTAGTTAAAGCTGTTTTGGTCATTGATGGTCATTTGCTCCCTTCAATTGTTGCAACTGAAATACTATGGAAGTTTCCCACTTCATTGCATTCCTTTAGTATGAAGATACTGCAAATTAACAAAGGGATATGAATGCAAAGATTCTCAGTTGAAGGGCTTTTCATCTCAACTCTATTTAATAGTAACACAAAGCTGTAATTTACAGATATATGGTAAGTTCCTTATATACAAACAGGGAAAGAATAAGTTCATCTTTGACAAGAGATCACAGGTTTGAATGTATCCTTCTTCCATTTCTTATCCTTGGTCAGCCTAGTACATGACCCATTTTCCCCATTGTGCTGTCCACACAGTTGGGTTTTTTGATCAAGCTCTTGATTGCTTGGTAGATCAGTTTCAGTGAACAATGATAGAATTGGAAATGAAAATGCAGATCCAATTGAAACAAATCAATGACTACTATTAAATGTCCCCATAAAGTTAACAAGATTCCTACTGAGGGCACTGTATATCATTCAATCCTAAAAAAATCATGTGAGAATACTAGTAGCCATTGAAGTTTAAAAATCTTGACTTTCTAGTTTTTATAACTTAATTTGATAACCAAAATTACAATATTGATGTACCTAGCCTTCTAACAAACTTATCCCTCTGAAAAATTGTGAATATCTGCTTCAGGGGTGTGGGGAGTTTGGGTCCTGGGATACTGTGGGCTCTTTTTTCTATTTTCTCACACTAGACCTCTGGTGGCTAGAGAGAAGCCAAGCACTCACTCTGGAGATTCATTAGCAATTGCTATAATGAAATAATAAAAACCTTCTCCATTCACAGTGTTCCACTACTGTGTAAAAGCAGTGGCTCCATCCCAACTGAGAAGGTGCTGAAGAAATGAAATACCAAGTATGACTATATACTTACAGTAGCCATTGTAGGGATAGAACCAGATTTTGTCTTTATCTCTATCCATTGTTGGAGTTTTGCTTCAAACCCAATATCCTTCGCTTGAAAACACAACCCTGGCTTTGCCTCTGTCACCAGGATTTAACCACTACCAATTTTGTGTAATGCTATAACAGCAAAGGGAATATAAGAAGACAAAATCACAGGTTGGCCTAAAATGTTTCAGAGCCTAAACTGTTTCAGCAAAGAAAGAAAAGAAACTTTCCAATTGTGATTACACTGAGAGCATATAAAACACCTTTGCATCCCTTCTAAGAAAGGAATATTTTGGAGTGCTGCTATTCAGAATGTTCAGATCAAAGTGCCTCTGAAGTTTGAATTTGAAGTTCAACAGCTTCAGGTTAGCTGCAGAACGACCATGGAACCCTTAATCCTCATTCTATAGTCTTATGGGATTAGGTCCACATCTCTGTTTCAAAATTCCAAACCCAGGCTCCAGTAGGAAATCCTTCTGAGTAAAACCATAAAATTAGAAAACCCAATTGATCGTATATCATTTGTAGTTAAGAAATGGCATCAAGTTAACAAAATAATCCAAATAAGATGGAAAACCAGAGGAATAAAGAGAATAGAGAAGATGATTGATTAAATTCCAATAAGAACAATGTAAAGTTAGCCTGCACACAGATACCATTGGAAAGCTGGAATTGACAAAGTCCTGGAGTGGGTCATTAGAAGTAGCACCACGTGATATTGGCACGGCTCAATCAAATAATAGAGCTCGAATCTTAGACGAGCTCCACTTTCTAATTGAACCGGACCAATATCCCGTTAAACCAAACCCTTTAACTTCCTCTCAATCTTCTTGGTTTCCATGTCTCAGTTTGTTTCTCCAACCCCCCTAAAAAAATATATGATAAGATAGAAAAAGAGCCATAGTTAGCCTTAACAAGCATTGTGAATATATGAAAAAAGAAAGAAGGAAAGGAAAGCAAAAAATGGGATCGTGAAACAAGGAAGAGTAACACTGCAGGAAATAAAGGAACTAATGAGGTGGTGAAGAAACAAGAACAGATGAGGTGAGGAAGAAAACATGAACAGATGAGGCGAGGGTTTGAGTAGGGAGAGATTTTATTTTTGAACGAAGTGCATTGAATTCCACAACGACCCAACAAGAAAGGAGGTTGTGAGTATTAATTAAATTAGTACCAGAAAGGCATCCTAAGAAGAAAATATTTAAGGAAAAGCTCACTGGTACACTCTGATTCCTCAGATTTTTATTTTTGTATTAATGGGAGATTTTAATGAGATGGGCTTGGAAGGGATGTTTGGAACTACGATCTGTCAATATGGTTTCCTCACTAGGAGTAGGAGCCCTTAATTTTATGGTTCCTGTATGTCGAAGAGGTAGCAAACAACCACTTGGTCCGATTCATCAGTGGTTATGGTTCCAAGGTGTCAGCATCAAATTCAATCAATAACTTCATAAGATTGTGGGACCTTGCTTCAGTCTTGCACATTAAATGCACGTGACTGTTGAGCGATAAATTTCGGAGCGTTGGATCGAAATCTCAAATCTTGACCATAGAGAATTAATGGTCGACAATGAAATCTTGAGCGAAATTTCAGATCGGACGGTACAAAATCTTGTGAAACACATCTTGCACATTTAATGCGTAGGACTAGCTTTTTCAAGACCGTGAGTCCATTTTGTCCATACCATTATCGTACCATCTATTAAACAATATAGTTATATTATACTGCAATGCACAATAGAGATGCACTATAGAGATTTTAATCTTACTATATCTTGTTTAGTCAAAATGATATGATAAGATACAAGACATGTTTTCAATTTCGATAATGACACAATATGAATTGACACTCTTAATTGACTTGACTGCCGTAGTAAACCTGTAAGTTCTCAAATTGGATCCAGGTAGATATACCTAAGAGGGAGGAGAATCTTTTTAATGAGAAATTAGGGAGAAGATGTATGTACTAATTAAGGAATTGAACGCTTTTTATTAAGGATATATCTGGAAAACAATCAACATCCTAGCCGCTACATCATCTCAAGCATATGCGGCTAGGATTGCTTCCAAGAGTTCCACTGTTGTTAGAAGTTCCATAGCTGATCAAACTTCCAAGAGTCCTACTGCTGTTAGAAGTTCCACAGCTCATCAAACAATAGTTATTACATACAAGAAGAACTCTACATGTGGTACTCACAAAGACACTAGGCAACGCAAAGGAGATACTGATTGGTACAAACTCCTAATCAATATTTTATGTAATCTAAAACACTAGAGTCCTGGCACCACAAGACTCCTAGAACTATACAGAGAAGGACTCCAAGAACACTATGAAGGACTTTGTTTCTATATAAAGCTATGTACTACTTCATTGTAAATTAATGTGATTATTATTTTCTGTGCTCTTTCATACGCATACTCTCTCTCTCTCTCTCTCTCGCTCTCTTCAACTATTATTATCTTCAACATGGCATCAGAGCACCAGGATTTTTCTCCTCCCTTGCTTTGCTTCCCTCCCTCAATAGTCTCTTGACCATCAAGCTCACTGGCAACAATTACTTACTATGGAGGCCGCAACTTGTTCCTCTCTTGAAGACTTATGAATTATTTTCTCTTAAAAAAGACTTCATTCCTATATGCAAACCGAATTCTGCCTACAATTCATGGATTCGTTAGGACCAACTTCTCATGTGTTGACTCATTGCTTCACTCACAGAATCTGTCCATGCTCAAATTGTTGGATGTTCTACCGCTAGAGTAGTCTAACTTCATCTTGAATCCACCTATGCTACACCTTCAACAGTAAAGATTATGCAACTTCGCCTTCAGTTACAAAACATGAAACGTAGTAATAGTACGATTCATGATTATCTTCTTCGTATTAAGCATACTACCGATCAACTTGTGGCTGCCGGTAAGACTGTTTCAAATGATGATATTTGTCTTCATGTTCTCAATGGATTGGGCCTTGATTATTCGGCCTTTGTTACTTCTATTACAACTCGTGGCATCTCTGTCACTTTTGCTGAGTTAAAATGAATGTTACTCACTCAATAAATTCGTCTTAAGGATGACTTAGCCTATGACTCCTCTTTTCCTTTGGCTAATCTGGCTTAGACTGGTACTGCTCGCAATTATCGTCCTCCCTTTAGGGGTCAATTGCACTATAGAGGTAGAGTTTCTCGTGGACGTTCCTCTAACTATCATCCTCCTCTTCTTGCCACTCCACCCTCTATTGGTGGTTACAAACAACACCAATCCTCTTTCATTACTTACTAAATTTGTGATCGTCACGGCCATAAAGCTCGTGATTGTTATCAACGTTACAATCAAGCTATTCAAGGTACAACCAATGCTCCTCCCTCTATGCATGTTTCCTAACTTTCTGGAGGCCCTTATACAGACAACACTTGGTATCTCTGGGGCTACACATCATATCACCAATGCCCTTGACAATCTTCTACTGGCTCACCCTTACACTGGTTTGGATAAGGTTTTGGTAGGTAACGGTACAGGCTTGCCAATCACTCACACTGGTACTTTTTCTCTCCTTACACAACTCTCTCTTGTTTCTCTCAATAATGTTCTTCATGTCCCTCCACTCAAAAGAACTTTTTATCAGTTTCCAAATTTACTCGTGACAATAATGCTATCTTTGAGTTTCATCCTGATTTGTTTTATGTGAAGGATTGAGAAATAGGGACTTGTCTTCTCTAGGGAACAGTTAGGAATGGACTTTACCAGATGCCCTCAGGCGACATCTCTCCACAAGCTTTCATTGGTGAAAGCGCTTTTGTCTCCCAGTGGCACTCCAGACTTGGCCATCCTCCTTTAAATTAGTTCATCGTCTTGTTTCTCAATTTAAATTACCTGTTACTTTT
Organism: Hakea prostrata; assembly: GCF_041222555.1. NCBI lineage: Eukaryota > Viridiplantae > Streptophyta > Magnoliopsida > Proteales > Proteaceae > Hakea > Hakea prostrata. The sequence goes on from NC_142609.1 coordinate 32,967,682, forward strand.
GAGAAAATTTAGTTTTTTGTGTGATGATTGTCAAAAAGGAAAGAGTCATAAACTCCCCTTCTCCTCTTCTACTTCAGTCTCTAATGCCCCTTTGGACTTGATTTATTTGGATGTATGGGGATCCTCTCCTATTGCTTCTATTGATGGTTTTTGGTACTACGTTATTTTTGTGGATGCTTTTAGTAAGTACACTTGGTTGTATCCTAATGCATTTGAAGTCTGAGGTTGTTGGGATTCTTCAACGGTTTAAATTACTTGTTGAAAATTTATTTTCCAGACGGATTAAACGCTTTTAGAGTGATTGGGGTGACGAATACTTCTTGTGGGATTGATCATCGCCTCCCTTGTCCTCACACTCATGAGAAAAATGAGGTTGTCGAGCGCCATCACGCCATATTGTTGAAACTGGCCTTACCTTGTTAGCTTATTCTTCTTGCCCTAGAAAATTTTGGAACTATGCCTTTGAAACTGTAGTATTTTTTATCCTACACTTGTTTTGGGCAATGTCTCACCCCACTACAAACTCTTCACAGTCCATCCGGACTATGCTTCCTTAAGAGTTTTTGGTTGTGCATGCTACCCTTACTTTGGTCCTTATAACAAACACAAGCTAGAGTTTCGCTCTAGCATGCATGTTTTTCTTGGTTACAGTCCTCATCATCATGGGTATCGTTGCTTCAATCCTCAAACAAATAAACTCCTAATTTCGTGCCATATTGTTTTTAATGAAAAACAATCTCCTTTTCACCATCCATCATTCACTGCGATTACCCATCACTCTCAACCACCTTTACCTTCTCTTCTTGGCCCTCCTCCTATGTTTCCTTCCCCTACTACATCTCCTCCTCCTCCGGTCCCCCCAACACCATCCACACCCTTGGCTAAATCACCTCTCCTAGAAGACCATGACTCCCCTCCCCAACTAACCCCCTATTTCTTCCCCTGGCCTAATCCCCTCCCCTATGGACTCACCACCCCATCCCCACTCCTGGCCGAATCACCTCCCCTTGGGCCCCACCACTCCACCTCATCCTTATCCTCTTCTCCTTCTTTGGATCTTGTTATTGATCTCCCTTATGATCCACACCATCCATCTCCTTACCCAACTCCTCCAACCACTTCTCTTAACACTCATCCCATGGTAACTCACTCCAAAGAGCACCATCCACCCAAAGCCCTACTTACATCCATATCTGATGATACTGAACTTGAGCCTACCTCTTTCACTACTGCCAAAAAATACCCTCACTAGCGAACGACTATGGATGATGAATTTAATGCCCTAATAAAGAATGGCACTTGGTCTCTTGTCCCTCTCCCTCCTCAAACAAATGTTATAGGTTGCAAGTGGGTGTTTCGAATTAAAAGGCAGGCTGATGGTTCTATTGAAAGATACAAAGTCCGCTTAGTGGAAAAAGGGTTCAATCAACAAGAGGGTTTTGACTACAATGAAACCTTTAGCCCTATTGTCAAACCCACTACTATCCGCCTGGTTATATATCTAGCCGTTTCCCACTCTTGGCCTATTCTGAGAAAGGGGGAAAGAGGGAGAGGAAAAGAAAGGGGAAACCACCAGACAAAGAGCACTCACACCCATTGTAATTATAAAAAAGAAAAGACACAAGGTGAGAAAACCAACTTGACATCCAAAATGCTTTTCTCCATGGCTTTCTAAATGAAATAGCCACCAGGTTTGCAGACCCTCTTCATCCTGATTATGTTTGTCGCCTTCACAGATCTCTCTATGGTCTCAAATAGGCTCCTCGTGCTTGGTTTGATCATCTTAGTTCCTTCCTACTAGAATTTGGCTTTGTTGGATCCAAAACTGACACTTCTCTTTTCATTTCTCATGGTATTTCTGGAACAATTTTTATCTTAATTTATGTGGATGACATCATTGTTACTGGCAGTTCTGAAATGTTACTATCAAAATTTATGATTGCTATTGCTTCTGTTTTTGCCGTCAAAGATCTTGGTCCCCTCCATTACTTTCTTGGAATGTCTGTTTCTTTATTCCCTGATGGTGTTCACCTTTGTCAACAATAATATATTACTGACCTTCTTCGCAAGACTAACATGAGTTATTGCAAGCCTATTACCAATCCTTTTTCTCCCTCTACCCAGTTGAGCAAATAATCTAGAAAGAGGGTAGAAGATGAGGTCCCAAAGAATTAAAAGGGGAGAAGGGAGAGGGCACGGGCAGGATCGGCGATTCTAAAGCTAAGGAAATTATAGCCCCGGGGGGGGGAGAAGGAAGGGGAGGGGGGGAAAGGGGAGGGGGGGGGGCAGGAAGGGGGGGGGGACACGGGGACAGGGGAGGTAAATGAAGGACAGGGGGGTAGCAAGTAACCGGGAAGTGGTGGAAAGTTTGGGGAGCTAATGGAGAATCCTACATTATATAGAAGTATTGTGGGGGCCCTACAATATGCTACTATGACTCATCCTGACATATAGTTTGCAGTCAACAAGGTCTGTCAGTTTATGCAAACAACTCTTGATCATTGGTCTGTTGTTAAAATGATTAAAGTACCTCTCATGTGTCTCAACAAACCTCTATAGTTGGTCGGGGTTTGCAACAACTCTTGATCATTGGCCGTTGTTAAAGTCTTTAAAAGTACACTCTCATGGAATAGTCATCAACAAATCCTCTAATATGACTTTAATCACATTTTCCGATGCTGATTGGTCTGGATGCCTTGATGATCGTAAGTTTACCAGTGGTTATGTTGTCTTCTTGGGGCCCAACATCGTATCTTGGAGTTCTCAAAAACAATCCATTGTTGCTCGCTCTAGTACAGAGTTTGAATATCAAGCTCTTGCTAATGCCGCGGTTGAGCTCACTTGGCTACAATCTCTACTTCATGAGCTTCATATATTCTTAAGTGCTGCTCCTGTACTTTAGTGTGATAATATTGGTGCCACCTATCTCACTGCAAATCCTGTCTTTCATGCTCATACCAAACATGTTGAGATTAACTTTCACTTTGTTCATGACAAGGTTGCCAAAAGAGATCTTCATGTTTGTTTCCTATCTACTAAGGATCAACTAGCTAATATCTTCACCAAGCCGCTATCTACTCCACGTTTCAGCACCTTATTGACCAACCTCAAGGTCACTTCACCTCGCTTGAGTTTGGGGGGGCGTATTAAGAATATATCTGAAAAATCAATCTACATCCTAGCCGCCACTTCATCTCAAGAATATGTGGTTAGGATTGCTTCAAAGAGTTTCACTATTGTTAGAAGTTCCACAGCTGATAAAACTTCCAAGAGTTCTACTACTGTCAAAAGTTCTACAGCTGATCAAACTTCCAAAAGTTCTACTGCTGTTAGAAGTTCCACAGCTGATCAAACTTCCAAGAGTTCTACTGCTGTTAGAAGTTCTACAGATGATCGAACACCAGTTATTACATACAAGAAGAACTCTACAATTGGTAGTCACAAAGACACTAGGTAACCCAAAGGAGATACTGCTTGATACAAACTCCTAATCAATATTTATGTAATCTAAAATGCTAGAGTCTTGGCACCACAACCACAAAACTCCTAGAACTATACAGAGAAGGACTCCAAGAACACAATGAAGGACTCTGTTTCTATATAAAGCTATTTACTAATTCATTGTAAATTATTGTGATTATTATTTTATGTGCTCTTTCATACGCACACTCAGTCTCTCTCTCTCTCTCTCTCTCTATCCTCAACGCCTCTCTCTCTCTTCTTCTCTCTTGCTCTCTTCAACTATTATTATCTTCAACACTTTTGAATTTTGATGCAATTTGCATACTTAGCTGGTATGGTATCAATGGTAGAGATCAACTCAACAGACCTTCATACACAAATGGGGTTCCTACCAAACAGCCAATTACCCCAACGGGAGCATTTAGTACTCAATGTTCTTAACATTTTCCTCGGGTTTTTTGCGTGGAAGAAAATTCTGCTACAATTGGGAGGGTGTTGAGAGCATTCTCCTGGCGATTAGGCAAGATCTCATGTTGGCTATGGAGGAAGAAGGCTTGGTGACTTGAAAGTGCCATTCAACTATTTGGAACCGATACACCCAATTGAAGGCCTTTGGATCCAGACCTAATGATACTCCAGCCCATTATAGAAGACATATAAACCTTCAAAGATGTTGTTAATTCATGCTTTTTCTTCCATATTTTTAAGTCTGTAAACGGCATTCGTGACAATCTAGCTAGAAAAGGCTTGTTGATGAAGTGTAGAACAGATTGGCCTGTGTCCACTCCATGAATGTTTGTTGCCTTCCAAATAAATTACTTCTTTACAAAAAAGTGCATTGATTAGAAAGTAAAAACAAATACATAAAAAAACATTAATTGGTTATGGGGTTTTTTCTTCTTCTTTTTCTCCCAGTAATAATAGGTTATGGGTTTAAAGAAGTAAATTCTGTTAGATTGACAAAGAGCTATTGGTTAAAGAAACTTTTGATGTAGGTATATTCTCATAAGGGAAAAGTTTCACCTTTAAGCCCCTATTCCTCTGTCAAAAGATTCACCTTTTAAGACCCCTTCTCCACCTCTTTAGGATTGAAGCCAAAGTATTCACACCTCCAAAGGCTGTCTACTGATAACTAAAGACTTATTTCTTGAGCTCCCTTCCACTTCAGAGGAAATCTTAAGGGCTGGGTTGTCTTGAAGAGATTTTATGTTTGTTGCACTTGGAATCAGCTAAAATTCTAGTTGCCTCATTTATGTGGCATAAATTACATCTAACCCACAACTTAATAGTTTGAGTTAGTGCCCAGATAACTCTTAATATAAAATGAACAAAACACCCTCCCAATGTTAAATTACTAAATTAACCTTCTGTCTCATCCCATATCACCCACCTTCTTCCTATACCTTGCCAAAACTTACGCACTACTGTTGAAAACCAACAGACCCTCTCCCCTTGCTGATCAACACCGCCCTCATCTTTTCCGTGTTGGAGATCACCACTGTTGAAAATCTCCCACCGCCGGCCATCTCTATGTTTTGAGTACTTCAATGTTAAGAATATTTGATTTTGATGATCTCTTTGTTGATCTCACAGGACAAATAATTAATTTTGATCCCAGGTAAACCAAAATAAGTCTTTTCAATTTTTGTTGGATAGATTGCATTCTAAACTTGCATTGTGGAATGGTCAACATTTATCTTATGCTGGAATGGTCAACATATCTGCCTTCCAAGTTATTGTTTACTGCAAGAAGGTGAACCTCAAGCACAACAGTGCTGCACCACAATGGTGTCATGGATGTATACATTGACACTTTTATTTTATATCATTGCAACCTAATTAAGTAGTCCCACTATTTGTTTTGCTAAGATGGTTAAGTACAATGGATAGGTGGGATTTGCCGGCCAAAAAAAATAGGTTTCACGTTTGAACACTCAGCCTCAGCTGCTCCGGTTCCAGTGTACCGCAAGTTTATGTCTCCAATCTCCAAGTTCTCACATGGTTGTTCACTGCTACATGCGATAATCACTGCAGGTTGATATGGTGTTGTTCCCCTTATCATGTTAAACTTGGTGTTGATGATCTTAATATGCGAAGGAGTCTACATAAGAAGAGATTATCAAATGAGTTAAAAAGGAGAATTGCGAGAACTTTTTCAAATCTATCAAAAAAAGTGTCATTGCTAATTTGGAATGATAAAAGTCAAATAAATTTTAAGAAAAGAGGCTTCATAATTCACATTTCCGTACCTGTTTGTTGCAGTGGTAATGCGGGCAGTATTGTTGATCCAAGATTATTGGATTGTAGACATTCACCATGATGAGATCCTCGAAGACAATACCAGAAGCAACACCGGTAGCCGGTGAAGAAGGCCAGGTTTTGATCCTTACCCCATTTTGAGTGTTGACGAAGGTACAGTTACTCACAGAGACACCATGTACTTCCTCTCTACCATTCGTTTTGCCGAGGCTTCCCACACTGATGCCATGTCCTGGTCCACATATCACCTTGGTGACATGTATGTTTTGAGCGCCGGGGCCAATGGAGACGCAATCATCACCGGTTGAAATCCTGGCGTTGGTAATGTTGATCCCCGCCGAGTTTGATATGTGGATGCCATCAGTGTTAAGACTATTTGGTGGTGCCGATAGCGCGACGTGTTCGATGTGCACGTTAGAGCTTTGGAAAATACCAATGTGGAAATATTTGCTGTTTCGTGAGGTTATGTCTCGAATCCAAGCATTGTCGACATAGTTGAGTTTTATATTCTGCAGCCATTAACATGGTAGAAATTTATCTTTTTGTTTGTAAAATAATAGAATTTAGTACAACTCCATAAGTAAGAAAAACTCACAGCAGGGAACGGCTTGCAATTAGGATTTTCGGCACATCTGTTGTTTGTCCAAGCCCGTTGACCTCGACCATCAATTATTCCTCCACCGTGAATAGTCAGGCTTTTAACGTACAGAAAAGCAATCCAATCACCATTGAAAACAGCAGGATCAGGTGGAGCTTGTACGACTCCGTCAATTTTTAACCCAATTGAAGGACTCTTGCAATTTTGCAACATCACTGGACCTAAGAGATATGTCCCTTTGGGTATGAGTACTGTGTTACTTGGCTCACTTGATTTACACGATGCTGTCCAAGCTGAGATCAGTGCTTTACTGATATCCGTCTTGCCATCGGCTATTGCACCATAGTTTATCACGTTGAAGACACCAGCTTCTGCCACTTCTCTTCGCTAGTAAGAACAATGCACATAATGCCCATTGTTTCAATTTCAAATCTTTCCTCATGATTATCTTTCCCATTTTTATCTTCGGTTTTTCCTTTTTCTTTTGGTTTCAATTATTCTCTAGGTTTTCTTTTATAGTGGGGAGTGGTTAACATGCAGTTCCATGTTTGGGGTTCAGCCGAATCACTTGATAAACAAGGTGAAAGAAGTAACTTGTTAAGTTGGTTTCATGTCTATATCCTCTTAACAGGGATAATTTCGTGTCATACTATTTTTAGAAATCATTGCTATATACACTTATTGTATGATGAAATAGTAATTTCATTACAAGAGATAAGAAGCAAATTCTTACCAATGCTACCAAGCTAAGATCTCAATCGTTGGGGCTGGAATTTAATTGTTTTTCCGACTTCGTCTGTACAAAGTAAGACAAGTGAGAACAATATCAACATGATTAGGAAAAAGAGAGATGTACGATAGAGGCAAAGTGATAGGGCCCTAGTGGAGAGAGATCTAACTTCCACTATGAAACATGAGTAGATAGAAGAACATTCTTTGATTGCTTTTTGCCATTCCAAACTCAAGCCTCACATACTCCCCATCCTCTCATGTTACATTCATCTTCATTTCTTGCATAGTCCTTGTGTGCATGCATATTGAATCTACATGTATTGCTTGGGTTAGGGATGCAACAAGGGCGCACTGAGATGAGCTTTTTGAAACCCAATCCCTTCCCTAAATGCTCATAGGTGAGCCCATTCTTGCCCTGACCCTGATTCATGGCCTAAGATCCTTATCCTTGACCCTGAGCCAAAACAAGCCAAGCCCGTCCTTATCTCTCCCTTATTGTCCATGATTTTGTAGGACGGGACAGGTTGGCCCTGGCCTTGTCCTTGTCCCTGACTAGTCCTATTCCTATCCCAGATTGGACTTGTCCATGATCCTAGCCCAAGCCTAGCAACTCTAATATAGAAAAATATCTTACTAAGTTGGAAATGAGATTCCCAATCAAACAATGAAGCTTTACCAAAATCCAGACTCGTATTAGTTTTGAAAAGATAATCAAAGGGAAAAAGACAGACAAAACTTCAACCTATTACTATTAAAGCTGGTATGATAATATCTTAACTTGATGTACCGTAAAGAAATAGAACTTTCGTAACGTAACCTTTTGGTATTAAAAAAGTAATAATAATTAAAAAAAAAGAGAGACATGACTTCCAAGCATTGATTACTATCTATATCCTCCCTTGTTGGAGTATGGATGAAGGGCTTTGTTTTGATTCCCTACTTCACTTGGATGGAGAGAAACATTAGAAAGCATGATGGAGTAGGGAAGGTGGCAGAGTGGGTGTTTAAATTGATTCTATTGGATCTTCTGCTAGACATCTACAGTGTGGTAGGGGGTTGGGGGAGATATGGCTTGGATGTGGTGTCTATGGTTGCATTATGTGTGAAGGTGAAGCCTAATTTATTGTTGCGCCTAAGGATGTGGTTCGGAAACGGCCTGATGTGGCCTGGTGTAAGCTTAATAGTTATGGTTTTTCTCTAGGGTTTTCAAGGAATGCCATCATGGGAGGGATGATTCAGGACTCTAGTTCCACGGTGTTGACCTCTTTCCGTTGGTACTTGGGTGTTAAGACAAGCTTAGAGGCAAAATTTATGGGTTTGATGAAAGGGTTGGCTGCTGTTAGGTCTATTGGGATTGAGAAGTTGTGGTTTGAAGAGCTGCAAATTCCTTGGTTTGCATTACAGCTCTAGTATGGATTTAAAGCTTATGTGGAGCAGAATTATTGGAGTATTACCCACTGTTACAAGGAGGCGAATCCCATCACTGAATTTCTTGCAAAATTAGCAAGAAATGTTTAGACTTCCTCCCCTTTAGGAGAGTGGCCTGAACATGTCATGAAGGACCTGTTTTTGGATGCTTTAGCTCTCAAGGTTGAGGTTTAAGGTGCATGGTCTGGATACTTTGTGTATTGTTTCTTTGAACAATTTATGGAATTGATGAGTGTGAGTGTATGTGGGGCAATTGCTATTGCAGGGATGAGTGTTTGTGGTTCCTAAGTGTATTATTTCATTCTTAATTTACTAATAGAAGTCTGATCCTTTACTAAAAAAAATAAATAAATTATATCCTTGATAAATTTTATATCAATTATACCTCAATGAACAATTGGGGGGTGGGGGGGGGGGGGGAATCTTACTATCCAACCTTCTAGTTTTTTTATTGTAAAAATAAAAAACAAAAATAAATTCAAGCACACCTTGTCTTCTTTCCATTCTTACGTTTGTAAGTTTAGGAATTTCAATTGTTTAATTCTTCCGTCCTCTATCTTTTCAATACTTCAGTGCTAACAATATTTGATTTAGATGATCTCTTTACTGATCTCACAGGACAAATGATTAATTTGCCCAAGAATTCTTTGACTAGGAACATCTTGCGGATTATTTTACCTATTCTTTGCACAGATGGTTATCAAATAATTTTTGGTATGATACCTGGGTTCAAGTTACCTTAGGATCATAAACTAAGAGAATTTGATTACAAATTTTCAACCAAGTAGAGCGAATGCTGCAGATGTGAGGGGAGGACGAGCAAATTCGAATCTTGTAGATCTGAGTTGTTTTCCATTACATGTGGCGCATTTTCTACTATCTTTCAATCTTCAATCTTCAATCTTCTTTTGATGTTTGGAAATCAACCATCTCTTGTTCAAGAGTTTTTACCATCAAACTTGTATAAAGAGCATTGTTTAACACATTCTACTATTAATGACAGATTTTCTACTTGGTGGAATCTTTTCGGAAATTAATTCTTCATCCTAAATTCGACTTGTTTTTTTGCATGTTCTACATGCAACAATTCCAGTTAATGACACCCTATCTCAGTGGACTACAATTCAACCAACTTGTATTTTATGTAGCTCTTGTGCAGAGAGCAACGCAATATTACAAATTTTTATTTCTTTTGGATGGAATAAGCGCATTTGGGTGATGGGACCTTTAGGATTGAGAGTTGAGCTTCTCTCTTAGATTTCACTGGTTCATCTTTGCAATGCTTTTATGACTTCTTCCTTGATAGACAATCTACTCGGTGATTGCTATTTGGTTTCATAGTCACTTGTTACTTTGGGGGTTGGGATATAACCTAGTGCTCTAATACCATATTGGAGAATTCATTTGAGTTAGAGAAGAAGAGAGAACAAAACAAGGATTTATGTGGTTCGGTTGAATAATGCAACCTACATCCACGAGAGAGTTCTAGACATTTCCACAATGTTCAAATGAGATGTTACATGCTGTTTTATAGAGAATTCATAGGATCATAGTCATTGTTCTTCAGTCCGCTAGGACTCTGGTAGTTGAGATGTTGAGGAGTTCTTGTATTATAAGTCTTGTAGATTTTGGATTTACATGAAGTACTGAATAAGAGTTTAAGACTAAATAAAATATTGATTAGGGTTCTACAAGAATTATGATTAGCTTCAAACACTACTTTGGATAAGGTAGAGTCTTTGTCACCTTCATGTGCATCTTTAGATAGGGTAGAGTCCTTGTTATTTTTTTGTGCTTCAGAGTTGGTGGAAACTTGGATTTTACTAGTTCTTAGAAGAAACCCCAGGTGGTTTTATTGGTTGTAGGATTCTGATGAGAAACCTTAGGCGCATTAGCCCGAGGATGAGTGGCAGCTAGAGTTGAAGATGATTTCCTAGAAATATCCTTAATATTAAGTAATTCACTAATTTTTCTACCAAAAAAAAAAAAAAAGAAGTAATGAATTGATTTTTAACATTAAAAAATATAATGAATTGAATTTGATGGAATTTTAAAATATAATATGTCAGCTTTTGTCATGGTTTAATGCATCAATTTTGTTGAATTGGGAGATCTTGTCATGACCTTGGTATTCACAGGCTTGGTGGGGCCCACATTACGGACATTTAACTAGGGGCACGTGACAGTTTATCTCTTTATCAACATGTTTATAGCCATTAAAAACAATGCTAAACTGAACATTTCCAAGGACAAAAACATTCAACCTATTTGATATAGCCCCTAAAAACAATGCTAAACTAAACATTTTAAGGACAAAAACATACAAGCTATTTGATAGTTTAACTCATAAACATATATATACAGTCCAAAGTCTTATTATGTTTACATTTAAGTTTTCAATTGTATCTAATTAAGTACGTACAGTCTCAAACGAAATATATATATATTCACAATCCTGTTGAGCAATCATCAGTTGCAACAAAAAGAAAAACGATTTCAATCTTTTACTTTAAAGGCGTTGTTAGGTGGAAACACCCTTGCCTTTCTCATGTATTAGGGGACCTATCAACATTTACAATTGTGAGCTTTGCGGCCTAGTAAGCAATATAGACAACCCGTAATTAAGTCAAAAAATTTATATGCGTCCATTATCACATCATAGTCGTGTAGCGTTATGCATTCCAAATTTCTTTCACATATTTACATCTCTAGTCTCTAGCATTATAGTCTTGTGCCCAAGCAAATCCAAAAGATATACATTTCTCTTTACCATCGAAGTGGCTTTTAGGAACAAGGCCTTGTACACCTCATGGATTATCATCATTGGCACGGACTCAATCTTTCCACTTTTCACTCTTGCTTCATGCCTTCCCATTTTTGGTACACTAAGTACCGGGACTTACATAAGCCATTACATTTTATTTATTTATTTATTATTATTATTTCCTCCCTTTTATTTCCTCTATTTACATTCAATTTAAGTCTTGCATTACTGTACCCTTTCCATTTCTATGTACCTTTTGCATTTTAATTATCACTTAGCCTTACTTGAATAAGACTTGATACAAATAATAAAACCCCGTCATTTAAATAAGAAAACATGCATTAAATTTCTGAATTTAATAAGCATAAACAACATTTCAAATTCCAAATTAACACTTCAAAGAATGCTATCAGCATTTCAAATTAAAGCATCTCAATCAAGTTCTTAAGCTATCATTCAATCCCATGCAATTCTATTCAATTTAAAAAGCAACATATCATGCATTTCAATAAATTGTATAAGTAAATAAATAAGGTAGATTTTATATCAACATGTGTGAATAGAAACAGACATTCGTGAGGAGAGAGAACGGAGCTCCAGCAAAAACAAGGCTTTTCCCAGGTTCTTCTTGATTTAGATCTACCTCTGGCGACCTTGCATGTTTTTCTCCCTCCCTCTTAAGCAAATCTACTGGTCTTATCTTCTTCTTGGAGTGACCAGACCTATCGTGTCTATTAGGCAAGGGCAGATCCACGATTTTTAGAGAGAGTTTTTCTGGAACTGTTGGGTTTCAGCTTCGGAAGGAAGAAGACGATACAGATCCAGCTGATCTCCTCCGAACTTCCACTGCTTTCACTATAAACCTCTCTATTACCCATGACTTTTTCCTGCTGAACTCTCTCAAACCTCTGCCGAAGCCGAATTTACTCTGTCATACAGTAACGCATAGATCAGCAAGTTGCGCTACTGAAGGACAGCAACTCAGAGACAGTGTTGATGTGCTACTATACTCACACCCTTTGACTCAAACAACATGTTCACCTCGGAATTTCCGGTTTCATGCAAAGGCCAGTAACGCTGGGTGGCAATCAGATGAAGTATATACAATATATCTCTTTAAAACTTGGCAAGTTCTCTCATCTGGGAGGCTAATCAAACTCAGCAAGGTGTCGATAGTTCCCATCTTTTCTTCTCAAGTTCTCATCACGTCTGCACTTTCAAGCTTGGCTTCTCTGCCTTCATGGGTTGCGTGCAACTCCAATCGATGATGGGTGGAGCATTCTTGAAACAGTCTCTGCAATATTCTCTCAGATCTGTCAAGTGCATGTGATTTGGGTAACAAGCACACCCCAGGTACATCTTATTATCCAATTTCTTATTTCAAAGCAGCGTGTAGTATTTGCTATATGTCAAAATGGGTTTTCAATACATGGGTTGATAATCTGTGACGGAAGAATCAAAGCTTTCTCATGTTATGATGGACGGTCAATCGTTGGAATTCAGTCTTCGATTACTATATCTATTGGTAGCAAGGCTTCTAGCAGGTTCCTACAAGGTAGTCTCAAGCTATTTGGTATGTTTGGTCGGTGCATATACATGCAATTTCTAAGTGCTGGTCGATCTATGGGGTTATTCTTCTCTTCTCCTCTATATCTTCTTCTCAGGTGCAAGCTAAGTGTTCACAGACAACACGGGGAGCCGAGGTACGTGAGCTCTGTATATCAGTTTTTCACCGTAAACAGCAGTCTTTCTCAAGATTTTGTGACCATTATGAAGCTATGTATTCCTCCTGTTGCTTCGCCTCCTCCTCCACTCTTTTCCCCTCGGACAGACTGGATTCTAAATTTGATAACTTTATGTTACCCTTTTGACCTATGGAGGATCCTTCTCTCTCTAGAGGGAAGCTGGAAGTCATAAAGAAAACTACCAACATCCCCTGCTGTGGTGGGTAGTCGATGGCATCGTGCTGACGATCTACGATATGAAATACGTTAATTCTGAAGATCTTAACTCCGATCAATCTGAGATAATTGGCATGCATTTAATGGAAGATACTGCTGTCTGTTCCACTCTTAAGTACCTAATCGAGAAGGCAATTTTTATACTCTTATTTGCTCAACCCTGGAACTACAAAGACATGAAACAGTCGGACTCGGAACTGAGTTGGTATGGGTTTATTTTGTTTTGTTCTGAGGCAGAGATGGCCAGCCTTGAAGGGCCATCAGCAGGGAAATGAATGCTATATCTCTCAACTGTAGAGGATTGGGTCGATCCTCTATACAGAAGGAGCTCAAAGTCTTATTCTGCAAGCATAGACCCAATTTTGTTTTTCTGTCTGAAGTTAAATCTAACTCTGTTAATGTTAGTGAGTTATGGGGTTTTTCTAAATATGTTTTGGTTCCGCCCGAAGGTAGAGCAGAGCGGGGGGACTTGTGTTCTGTTGGAGTGACTCTATGAAAGTTGATGTTGTTTGCTTTTTGTCATGGTGTGTGCACCTTATGTGTGGCGATTCTACTATTCTTTGGTATTTTACTGGTGTTTATATGAGCTCTGTCCTCTCAACTCAACAGTATCAGTGGCAAACCTTGGTAAATCTGGCATCCTTCATTGACAAACCATGCGTAATTGGGGGGATTGGAATTCTTATATGAGTTCATTGGACAGGTAAGGAGGAAGGCCCATTCCTGAAGTGCTCCTCAATCCAATGCAACATTTTATCAATGCTTTCAACTTGATTAGCATCCCTGCAATGGGGTACAAATTCACCTGGACAAACAAACAAAAAGGCTCTGGACGCATCGAAGGCCTACTAGATAGATTCCTATGCAATACGGATTGGTTCACCAATTTTCTAGAAGCCAATGAGCATTTGACCATTTCCCACTCGAATCGTAAAGCATTACTTCTAAAGATGGAAAGTACTGTAGGCAAGATTCATCGTCCATTTAGATTCGAAAGCTTCTGGGTGCATGAGGATTCCTATGCAAATCTTTTACATCACTCCTAGAGTTCTCCCGTGCAAGGATCCCCTTTGTTCTCATTGGAATAAAGCTCAAAACTCTCTCCAGTAATTTAAAAAGTCTGAATAAAACAACAGTTAAGAATCTGGAATCTAGAGAGGAAGACCTCAGAAAACGGATTGACCTTCATGAGCAACTCCTGTCAAAAGAAAGGTCGGAGCAATGGTATGTGGAAGAAAGCCATTTGGTAGCTAAACTGGAATTGGTTCTGAAACAGCAAGTAGACAAGTGGCATCAAAAGGCTTGCATCAATTGGAAACTTCATGGTGATAGGAACACTAGATTCTTTCACCAAAGCACTTTGATGCGAAGAGCACGAAACAAAATCCAAATCATTAAACAGAATGGACTTCAATTCACTGAATATCATGATAATGAGAATGCTTTTGTCGCGCATTTTCAAAGCTTGTATTCTTCATCTTCTCCGCAAAGCTATGATGAATATTTCAACCCTGTCAAAAACAAACTTTCCGAAAATGATCGGTTATGGTTGATGCGTCCTATCAATGATGAAGAGATTAAACTTGCTATTTTCAATGCAAATGGTCTCAACTCCCCTGGTCCAGATGGTTTCCCAGGCATCTTTTATCAGAAAAGCTGGGAGGATGTTAAATTTGATGTTCAAGCTATGGTCCATCAGTTTTTTGACACAGTTACATTCTCCAAATCACATAATTCTACCTTTTTAGCATTGATTCCTAAAGTAGATTCGCCTGATACAGTAGGAGACTTCAGACCTATTAGCCTCTGTAACATGAGTTACAAAATTATGGTCTCTCGCCTGAAGAATATTCTCCCTAGTTTAATTTCCTTTCAACAAAATGGATTTATTAAAAGCAGACATATTCAGGATAATATCTTGATTTCTCATAAACTTATGAACAAAATCCATAGACACAAGCAAAGGAAACATGGTACTATGGCAGTCAAACTGGATATGAGCAAGGCATATGCTAGATTGGAGTGGAGCTTCCTCAAACAGGCCCTGCAAGCGTACGGATTCCCAGATAAATGGATACAATGGGTCATGTTCTGTGTTACTACCGTCACTTACATTCCACTAATTAATGGATCCCCTACTTCTACTATACACCCTACTCGGGGGTTAAGGCAAGGTGACCCTCTGTCGTCATACCTTTTGTGTTATGTGCTAAGCTGCTGACTTCACACTTGGAATTGGAAGTTCAGAATAAGAAATTAAAGGGTCTTCAATTAAGTTGTGGAGGAGAAAGACTCTATCATCTTACCTTTGCAGATGACTTAATTTTGTTTGGACATGCATCAAAGAAGGAAGCCAAAACTTTTGCACAAGTAATTCAACAATACTGTGATCTTTCTGGTCAAAAATTGAATTTGAGAAAAACAAGAGCTCACTATAGTCCAAACACCACTGCTGCTATGAAAAGAGAGTTGTCATCACAATTCCACATCTCTCCGACTATGATGGAGGATATATATTTGAGAATTTCGCTCTTTCCAAGTAAAATGAAGCGCAAACATTGTGATACTCTCCTTGATTGAGTTAATAAGCAATTACAGGGTTGGAAAACCAAGTATCTAGCATCTCCGGGAAAGGCCGTCTTAATTCAGTCGACTCTCACAGCTCTACCCTTACATTATATGTCTTGTTTTCGATTGCCATATTCAATAATACATACTATGGAAAACAAATTAAGATCATTCCTTTGGTCCAATGGAGATAAACAACAGGTGCACACCATTGACTAGAATACTATATGCTCTCCCAAATCTGGAGGTGGCCTAATTGTTCTTTTTTGCAGGTCTCCCCTTCTCATATTGATTCATGGGGTTGGAATCTATTTTGATGGGCCGAGATTTAATAAAAAAAGGAATTTTGTGGCAAGTTGGAGATGGGCAGCTGATCAATCCGTGGACAGATAGTTGGATCCCAAATACAGCTGCTAACGTAGGTTGTTATCCTTTTGCTTCGCTTTCTCCAAGAAAAGTGGCGCAATTCATTGATCCTCGCACTCACTGTTGGAATAGAGATAATTTGCAAAAGTGGTGGCCTCCAGATATGGTCAAAAAGATGCTTGCAATACCCTTACCAGTTTCATCTCAGAATGACCGATTGATCTGGCACGAGACAATATCGGGAGTGTTCTCAGTTAGATTAGCATACACGCTAGCCACAATTAAATCACCCTACTCGGATCCAACTGCAATCACTTGGAAGAGATTCTGGCAACTGCCCCTCCACCCAAGAGTCAGCCATTTTCTCTGGAAAGTCCTACATAAAAAGCTCCCAACAACTTCCCTATTAAATCAACGAGGATGCTCTTGTTCCAATTTCTGCCTACACTGTGGGGAGAAGCAAACGACACCAGATCATATTTTCGTACAGTGCCCATTTGCAAAGTTAGTATGGATGCTTTACAACTCCGCTTCACGTCTTCAAGTGGGTCCTTGGTGGAGAAGGTAATACAACTGGTGAATCAATGGCACGACAGGGCAGCTATCGGACAAGTGAATGCCACTTTAACAGCATTATGGTTATTATGGAAAGCCTATACCAGCCAATTTGATTCAAATGAGAACCCCTCTCCTTCACAGGTAATCTTTTAAAATTTGGAAAGGCCTTCAGTTCTATGGCCAGTACTCCATGAAAGAGTAGACATTCAACACTAGTAATATCATCAAATGGGTAGTCCCTATTCCTTCCCATACTAAATTGAATGTTGATGGTTCCCTTTTTAAAGATCGAAGAGTTGCGGGCTATGGAGGAATTGCAAGGGATCACAGGGGTCATATGCTTTTCTGCTTCGGTCGGGGAATTGAGGTACAGGACGTTCTCACGGTTGGAGGTTTGCCAGTCCGGCAAGCTTCATTGTGGGGTATTGATTTTAAATTGACAAGATCGAAGTTGATTTTAATTTTACCGTTGTGGGACCCACAAGCGATGTCAAACCTCGACCAAAATACTTATTGGAATCTAAATCTGTTTGAGCTATCCTTTAAATACACTCGAAGCAATTGGTTAAACCATTGACACATGATCCAACCACCATGATCCTTTAATAATCTAAAGGATTGAAACATTCCCACAATAATATAAAAAGTTGCGGGGCCATCACAGATCTACTTGGGTTTCATTTAATCATGGCACCTTATTGATACGGATGTGGTCCCATACATTAGATCTAGTTTCGTCTGTATGACGTGGTGTTGTTTTATTTTTTCTTTCTAATTTCTTATTAATCTATCTAGAAAAGTTTCTTCTTCGTTCAATATTGGCTTGAAATCGACTTCTAACATACCAAATTCATGCGTTATGGGTTTTGATATGACATAGAAGTTTCTTTGCCCTTATTTTGCCTTTTGATAAGTGAAAGTTGCAATTTGTTGCGTATAATTTTTAATTTTTACATTTCCCCTTAATTTTAAAGAATATTCCGCGTGATTTCTTCTTCTTCTGCTGGATTTGTCATATCCATCAAATGATATCTTCTCCTAATTTTATAACATATACCAATTTATAATAGTTATCACATTGGATTTTCTATGGTTCTACAAATTTGCTCTCTTGTATCTGGCTGTCACATATCAAGAATCGTTCGGAATGGACAAACTTTTTTGTTTTTCTATAACGAAACGTTCACACGATGGTATCAACTAGAAATTCTCCAGATGAAGACACATAGAGTATCTCAAGTACATGCCCAAGGCAAGAAACCATTTTGCGATTGAGTGCTGCTATCAATTGTCGAACAATCTGCCGGATTCTAGGCTAATCTGAACCCATGTACACATAACATATCTGCCAAATTCCAAGTTATTGTTTACTGCAAGAAGGTGAACCTCAAGCACAACAGTGCTGCACCACCAAGGTGTCATGGATGTATACATTGACACTTTTATTTTATATCATTGCAACCTAAGTAGTCTCACTATTTGTTTCGCTAAGATGGTTAAGTACAATGGATAGGTGGGATTTGCTGGCCATGAAAAATAGGTTTCACGTTTGAACACTCAGCCTCAGCTGCTCCGGTTCCAGTGTACCGCAAGTTTATGTCTCCAATCTCCAAGTTCTCACATGGTTGTTCACTGCTACATGCGATAATCACTGCAGGTTGATATGGTGTTGTTCCCCTTATCATGTTAAACTTGGTGTTGATGATCTTAATATGCGAAGGAGTCTACATAAGAAGAGATTATCAAATGAGTTAAAAAGGAGAATTGCGAGAACTTTTTCAAATCTATCAAAAAAAGTGTCATTGCTAATTTGGAATGATAAAAGTCAAATAAATTTTAAGAAAAGAGGCTTCGTAATTCACATTTCCGTACCTGTTTGTTGCAGTGGTAATGCGGGCAGTATTGTTGATCCAAGATTATTGGATTGTAGACATTCACCATGATGAGATCCTCGAAGACAATACCAGAAGCAACACCGGTAGCCGGTGAAGAAGGCCAGGTTTTGATCCTTACCCCATTTTGAGTGTTGACGAAGGTACAGTTACTCACAGAGACACCATGTACTTCCTCTCTACCATTCGTTTTGCCGAGGCTTCCCACACTGATGCCATGTCCTGGTCCACATATCACCTTGGTGACATGTATGTTTTGAGCGCCGGGGCCAATGGAGACACAATCATCACCGGTTGAAATTCTGGCGTTGGTAATGTTGATCCCCGCCGAGTTTGATATGTGGATGCCATCAGTGTTAAGACTGTTTGGTGGTGCCGATAGTGCGACGTGTTCGATGTGCACGTTAGAGCTTTGGAAAATACCAATGTGGAAATATTTGCTGTTTCGTGAGGTTATGTCTCGAATCCAAGCATTGTCGACATAGTTGAGTTTTATATTCTGCAGACATTAACATGGTAGAAAATTATCTTTTTGTTTGTAAAATAATAGAATTTAGTACAACTCCATAAGTAAGAAAAACTCACAGCAGGGAACGGCTTGCAATTAGGATTTTCGGCACATCTGTTGTTTGTCCAAGCCTGTTGACCTCGACCATCAATTATTCCTCCACCGTGAATGGTCAAGCTTTTAACGTACAGAAAAGCAATCCAATCACCATTGAAAACAGCAGGATCAGGTGGAGCTTGTACGACTCCGTCAATTTTTAACCCAATTGAAGGACTCTTGCAATTTCCCAACATCACTGGACCTAAGAGATATGTCCCTTTGGGTATGAGTACTGTGTTACTTGGCTCACTTGATTTACATGATGCTGTCCAAGCTGAGATCAGTGCTTTACTGATATCCGTCTTGCCATCGGCTATTGCACCATAGTTTATCACGTTGAAGACACCAGCTTCTGCCATTTCTTCTGCTAGTAAGAACAATGCACATAATGCCCATTGTTTCAATTTCAAATCTTTCCTCATGATTATCTTTCCCATTTTTATCTTCGGTTTTTCCTTTTTCTTTTGATTTCAATTATTCTCTAGGTTTTCTTTTATAGTGGGGAGTGGTTAACATGCAGTTCCATGTTTGGGGTTCAGCCGAATCCCTTGATAAACAAGGTGAAAGAAGTAACTTGTTAAGTTGGTTTCATGTCTATATCCTCTTAACAGGGATAATTTCGTGTCATACTATTTTTAGAAATCGTCGTTATATACACTTATTGTATGATGAAATAGTAATTTCAATACAAGAGATAAGAAGCAAATTCTTACCAATGCTACCAAGCTAAGATCTCAATCGTTGGGGCTGGAATTTAATTGTTTTTTCGACTTCGTCTGTACAAAGTAAGAGAAGTGAGAACAATATCAACATGATTAGGAAAAAGAGAGATGTACGATAGAGGCAAAGTGACAGGGCCCCAGTGGAGAGAGATCTAACTTCCACTATGAAACATGAGTAGATAGAAGAACATTCTTTGATTGCTTTTTGCCATTCCAAACTCAAGCCTCACATACTCCCCATCCTCTCATGTTACATTCACTCATATCATTATCTTCGTTTCTTGCATAGTCCTTGTATGCATATTGAATCTACATGTATTGCTTGGGTTAGGGTATGCAACAAGGGTGTGCACTGAGATGAGCTTTTTGAAACCCAATCCCTTCCCTAAATGCTCATAGGTGAGCCTATTCCTGCCCTAACCCTGATTCATGGCCTAAGATCCTTATCTCTTACCCTTAGCCAAAACAAGCCAAGCCTGTCCTTATCTCTCCCTTATTGTCCGTGATTTGGTAGGACGGGACAGGTTGGCCCTGGCCTTGTCCCTGTCTAGTCCTGTTCCTATCCCAAATTGGACTTGTCCATGATCCTAGCCCAAGCCTAGCAACTCTAATATAGAAAAATATCTTACTAAGTTGGAAATGAGATTCCCAATCAAACAATGAAGCTTTACCAAAATTCAGACTCATATTAGTTTTGAAAAGATAATCAAAGGGAAAAAGACAGACAAAATTTCAACCTATTACTATTAAAGCTGGTATGATAATATCTTAACTTGATGTACCATAAAGAAATAGAACTTTCGTAACGTAACCTTTTGGTATTAAGAAAGTAATAATAATTAAAAAAAAAAAAAAAAAAAAAAAAGAGACATGACTTCCAAGCATTGATTACTATCTATATCCTCCCTTGTCGGAGTACGGATGAAGGGCTTTGTTTTGATTCCCTACTTCACTTGGATGGAGAGAAACATTAGAAAGCATGATGGAGTAGGGAAGGTGGCAGAGTGGGTGTTTAAATTGATTCTATTGGATCTTCGGCTGGACACCTACAGTGTTGTATGGGGGTTGGGGAGATATGACTTGGATGTGGTGTCTATGGTTGCATTATGTGTTAAGGTGAAGCCTAATTTAATTCTGTGCTTAAGGATGTGGTTCGGAAATGGCCTGATGTGGGTTGGTGTAAGCTTAATAATGATGGTTTTGCTTTAGGGTTTTCGGGGCATGCAAGCATGGGAGGGATGATTTGGGACTCTAGTTCGACGGTGTTGATCTCTTTCCGTAGGTACGTGGGTGTTAAGACAAGCTTAGAGGCAAAATTTATGGGTTTGATGAAAGGGTCGGCTGCTTCTCGGTCTCTTGGGATTGAGAAGTTGTGGTTTGAAGAGCTTCAAATTCCTTGGTTTGCATTACAGCTCTAGTCTGGATTTAGAGCTTATGTGGAGTAGAATTATTGGAGTATTAGCCACTTTTACAAGGAGGCAAATCCCATCACTGAATTTCTTGCAAAATTAGCAAGAAATGTTTAGACTTCTTCCCCTTTAGGGGACTGGCCTGAACACGTCATGAAGGACTTGTGTTTGGATGCTTTAGCTCTCAAGGTTGAGGTTTAAGGTGCATGGTATGGATTGTCACACCCCACCCAGCCAGATCCGGTAATACCCGAATACCCGTGGGGGTGATACACCGCAAGATCTAGGTTCAGTGAAATCCATACAAAACATGACATAGCATAATTAAATGGACAAGAATAAATCAAGTTCAAGAAATAAATTATCAAATCTTAAATAATGATTACAATCATCCATTATTTCAAATCAAAACTAAACATTAGAGTCTTAGAAGAGAAAAAATATTTAAAGTTGCAGCGGAAAATCATTTAAGGAATCTCTAAGGAAAAGAAACTCCATAAGAGTAGTCTTGGCATGAACATGAAGCGTCATGAGCTTCCACTTCTTCTCCGACAATGCCCTCTTGGTAGCCATTCATCAAAGGATCCTCAGCGTAGGAAGGGTCCTTATAACCTTTAGAGCAGTCTAAAGAAAGAAACAAAATAAAGGAATGAGTTCATAGAACTCAATGAGGTAACTAACATTCATGTCAATACATTCATCCATACTCCATATCATAATTCATAAAACAATCATGTATTTAATAATATAAACAACAAATGCATGATGATGATATGATGTTCCTAACTCTATAATGTAGTCTCTAAAGTAGACACGCATTAAGTCACACACCAATCTTCTTTGGGCGGTCTCATCACTCTTCCCTCACGGCACTCAAGCACGTCTGTTGGGTTCTCCGCAGCAATTGGGTCAAGTCACATCAATCCGTGGCTGGGGTATAAGTCACCACTCTCTCACATCACCATTGGTATAAGATCTGGCGTGTGTCAAGGATTACTCTAAGCCCAATGCAAAGTCATACGGTCTCGTACTACATATGGTTCAGATACTTCCCCTATGGCACCAACCAACTCGGTTCAGTATCTTTTCCCACCTAGAGTCAACGTATCCTATGGCACCAACCAACTCGGACTACGTTGACCCCTAACCCTATGGTCATCCACATATAATGGACATGATGCTCTCCATGTCCTCTCACGGGTCATTTCACCGGTCTTGAGCGCCCATGAGCCATTGTCTATTATATGCAACCCTACCATCTCATGATGACAGTGGGCCTGCTTGATGCTCACAGGACCCAGCCACTGACATCATGGGTTAACCGGTTTCAATACCCCTACCGGAAGGGTAGTAGTACTCATGAGGTCACCTAGCCAAACACTTCTAAACATGCCCTACATATGTCAATCAGTAATTAGGGAAAGCGCCAAGGGCACCATGGGAATGCGGCCCATACCGCCTCCTTTGGTATCCTATGGTAGAAATGCCAAAAGGGCATTCCCCATTCCCCAATGTTACCTAGACAATCACATAAGATCACTAGGGCAATGGGCGAACCCATGACCCTAGTAGAAAATACAAGGTAGAGGAAATAATAATGTTCCTCCTCTTTCATCTCATACAATATCATACCATATTCATATCAATAACATAGGATTCAATAGCAAAGAGAAATACTTAAGCAATAAATCTTACATTCCATTCGTGCAAAGTCATACACATGCATATCATGGTAAATATAAATTTACAACAGTTTATATCAATAAAGAAATTAAAATAATAATAATTAATTATGTATAACAAAGTTAGTTATTCCTCACCTTTTTACTTTGCTCCTTTCTCCAAAGTCCAAGAATTCACTCCCACAAGTTTGGTGACTAAAGATACATAATGCCTATTCATGCAAGAAATTAATAATCACAAATTAGAGTCCATTTGGGTTTCAAAGGATATCCCAAAATCTTCCCACAAAAATCCAAATCCTTACCCCTACTTTACAAAATTGTAGTTCCCAACCTTACTAGTGAATGATCTCTAATTCGCCACCGAATCGAAGTCTAAATGAAACGAAACTTTGGGGAAAACTAATTGGCAGAAAAAGGATCCTACGGGTACCTTCAATTTGATTAAATTTGACACATCTCAAAAAGCCCCAAATTTGGCTCTCATAAATCACTCGTGGGTGACCCAGAGGGTAAAAATGCGTAAACCTTAGCATGGGATCTTACCATTACTCCCATACTCAAGGGACACATTAATATAAGAAAAGATAAGTTTGTATAATACCTATCATTATTCCTTTTCATAGATCCCCACGAAAGAAGAGAAGAGAAACTCTCACCAACTATGATTAAAGAGAAGGGTTAAAGAAAACTAACATTTCCTAATAATTTTGCGAAGATTCGGATCACAGACACCTTCGGAAGAATGAAAATTGCTCCTCTCTTTCGTTTCTCCTTTTGTCCAAAGCCTCCGCCTCTTTCTAGCCTCCAAAAATGCGTTTACGGATGAGATAAAACATAAATAGGGTTCAAAAATCCGAATTTCCATTTTTGCCCCGAAACAGAAAATTGGGTGGGGGGGTTGGTTCACCCAAACGGCCCAATCTTCCGGCCCATGGTTGCACTCTCAAACAGACTCCGATTTTAGTGATTTTTGGCTCGTTTGAAAGGTCTTTCGATGACCTTCGATTTGATACCTTATTTGCATCAATCAGATTCTCTGACATCAATCTATGGTCATTTAAATATCACCCTATTTACATCATTGTGATTTATCTTCTCTCTTCATTTAAACTCTAGGAGAGTTGTTGAGTTATTACGAGGGTCATCCACCAACACTAGGTCCATTTTTAAACCTTAGGGCTCGACTTAAATGGTCCACAATTTTCACCGAGTCAAGGCCCAGGTTCTTGGTCTTAAAACCATGGGTTAAAGGGGTAGAAATCCGGGGGATTTCACATGGATACTTTGTGTATTGTTTCTTTGAACAATTTTATGGAATTGGTGAGTATTGGTGAGGGTGAGTGTATGTGGGGCAATTGCTATTGCAGGGATGAGTGTTTGTGGTTCCTAAGTGTATTATTTCATTCTTAATTTACTAATGGAAGTCTGATCCTTTACTAAAAAAATAAATAAATTATATCCTTGATAAATTTTATATCAATTATACCTCAATGAACAATTGGGGGTGGTGGTGGTGGGGGGGGGGGGAATCTTACTATCCAACCTTCTACTTTTTTTAATGTAAAAATAAAAAACAAAAATAAAGAAGAAGAAGAAGAAGAAGAAGCAATGAAGGACTACATAATTCAAGCACAACTTGTCTTCTTTCCATTCTTACGTTTGTAAGTTTAGGAATTTCAATTGTTTAATTTTTCCATCCTCTATCTTTTCAATACTTCAGTGCTAACAAAATTTGATTTAGATGATCTCTTTACTGATCTCAAAGGACAAATGATTAATTTGCCCAAGAATTCTTTGACTAGGAACATCTTGCGGATTATTTTAACTATTCTTTGCACAGATGGTTATCAAATGTCTTGGAAATGGAACAAAGATAATTTTTTAGTTTGATACCTTGGTTCAAGTTACTAGGATCATAAATTAAGAGAATTTGATTCCAATTTTTCAACCAAGTAGAGCGAATGCTGCAGATGTGGGGGGAGGACGAGCAAATTCGAATCTTGTAGATCTGAGTTGTTTTCCATTACATGTGGCGCATTTTCTACTATCTTTCAATCTTCAATCTTCTTTTGATGTTTGGAAATCAACCATCTCTTGTTCAAGAGTTTTTACCATCAAACTTGTATAAAGAGCATTGTTTAACACATTCTACTATTAATGACAGATTTTCTACTTGGTGGAATCTTTTCGGAAATTAATTCTTCATCCTAAATTCGACTTGTTTTTTTGCATGTTCTACATGCAACAATTCTAGTTAATGACACCCTATCTTAGTGGACTACAATTCAACCAACTTGTATTTTATGTAGCTCTTGTGCAGAGAGCAATGCAATATTACAAATTTTTATTTCTTTTGGATGGAATAAGCGCATTTGGGTGATGGGACCTTTAGGATTGAGAGTTGAGCTTCTCTCTTAGATTTCACTGGTTCGTCTTTGCAATGCTTTTATGTCTTCTTCCTTGATAGACAATCTACTCGATGATTGCTATTTGGTTTCATAGTCTCTTGTTACTTTGGGGGTTGGGATATAACCTAGTGCTCTAATACCATATTGGAGAATTCATTTGAGTTAGAGAAGAAGAGAGAACAAAACAAGGATTTATGTGGTTCGGTTGAATAATGCAACCTACATCCACGAGAGAGTTCTAGACATTTCCACAATGTTCAAATGAGATGTTACATGCTGTTTTATAGAGAATTCATAGGATCATAGTCATTGTTCTTCAGTCCGCTAGGACTCTGGTAGTTGAGATGTTGAGGAGTTCCTGTATTATAAGTCTTGTAGAATTTGGATTTACATGAAATACTGAATAAGAGTTTAAGACTAAATAAAATATTGATTAGGGTTCTACAAGAATTATGATTAGCTTCAAACACTACTTTGGATAAGGTAGAGTCTTTGTCACTTTCATGTGCATCTTTAGATAGGGTAGAGTCCTTGTTATTTTTTTGTGCTTCAGAGTTGGTGGAAACTTGGATTTTACTAGTTCTGAGAAGAAACCCCAGGTGGTTTTATTGGTTGTAGGATTCTGATGAGAAACCTTAGGCGCATTAGCCCGAGGATGAGTGGCAGCTAGAGTTGAAGATGATTTCCTAGAAATATCCTTAATATTAAGTAATTCACTAATTTTTTCTACCCAAAAAAAAAGTAATGAATTGATTTTTAACATTAAAAAATATAATGAATTGAATTTGATGGAATTTTAAAATATAATATGTCAGCATTTGTCTTGGTTTAATGCATCAATTTTGTTGAATCGGGATCTTGTCATGACCCTGGTATTCACAGGCTTGGTGGGGCCCACATTACGGACATTCAACCAGGGGCACATGACAGTTCATCTCTTCATCAACATGTTTATAGCCATTAAAAACAATGCTAAACTGAACATTTCCAAGGACAAAAACATACAAGCTATTTGATAGTTTAGCCCCTAAAAACAAGTTAAACAAACACAGGACAAAACCAAGCATGTGTTTCACACACACACACACACACACACACACACACACACACACACATATATATATATATACAGTCCAAAGTCCTATTATGTTTACATTTAAGTTTTCAACTGTATCTATTTTGTTTGGACATGCATCAAAGAAGGAAGCCAAAACTTTGCACAAGTAATTCAACAATACTGTGATCTTTCTGGTCAAAAATTGAATTTGAGAAAAACAAGAGCTCACTATAGTCCAAACACCTCTGCTGCTATGAAAAGAGAGTTGTCATCACAATTCCACATCTCTCCGACTATGATGGAGGATATATATTTGAGAATTTCGCTCTTTCCAAGTAAAATGAAGCGCAAACATTGTGATACTCTCCTTGATTGAGTTAATAAGCAACTACAGGGTTGGAAAACCAAGTATCTGGCATCTCCGAGAAAGGCCGTCTTAATTCAGTCGACTCTTACAGCTCTACCCTTACATTATATGTCTTGTTTTCGATTGGTATATTCAATAATACATACTATGGAAAACAAATTAAGATCATTCCTTTGGTCCAATGGAGATAAACAACAGGTGCACACCATTGACTGGAATACTATATGCTCTCCCAAATCTTAAGGTGGCCTAAGCATTCTCAATCTCTTTGCTTTTAACCTAGCTCTTCTGTCTTGGAAGGCATGAGATTCACTCCTAAATCCTCAATCGCTATGGGGGCCAGTTAATGTTGAAGAAATATTGCTGCAATTCTTCTTTTTTGCAGGTCTCCCCTTCTCATATTGATTCATGGGGTTGGAATCTATTCTGATGGGCCGAGATTTAATAAAAAAAGGAATTTTGTGGCAAGTTGGAGATGGGCAGCTGATCAATCCGTGGACAGATAGTTGGATCCCAAATACAGCTCCTAACGTAGGTTGTTATCCTTTTGCTTTGCTTTCTCCAAGAAAAGTGGCGCAATTCATTGATCCTCGCACTCACTGTTGGAATAGAGATAATTTGCAAAAGTGGTGGCCTTCAGATATGGTCAAAAAGATGCTTGCAATACCCTTACCAGTTTCAGCTCAGAATGACCGATTGATCTGGCACGGGACAATACCGGGAGTGTTCTCAGTTAGATTAGCATACACGCTAGCCACAATTAAATCACCCTACTCGGATCCAACTGCTATCACTTGGAAGAGATTCTAGAAACTGCCCCTCCACCCAAGAGTCATCCATTTTCTCTGGAAAGTCCTACATAAAAAGTTCCCAACAACTTCCCTATTAAATCAATGAGGATGCTCTTGTTCCAATTTCTGCCTACACTGTGGGGAGAAGCAAACGACACCAGATCATATTTTCGTACAGTGCCCATTTGCAAAGTTAGTATGGATGCTTTACAACTCCCCTTCACGTCTTCAAGCGGGTCCTTGGTGGAGAAGGTAATACAACTGGTGAATCAATGGCACGACAGGGTAGCTATTGAACAAGTGAATGCCACTTTAACAGCATTATGGTTATTATGAAAAGCCTATACCAGCCAATTTGATTCAAATGAGAACCCCTCTCCTTCACAGGTAATCTTTTAAAATTTGGAAAGGCCTTCAGTTCTTTGGCCAGTACTCCATGAAAGAGTAGACATACAACACTAGCAATATCATCAAATGGGTAGTCCCTATTCCTTCCCATACTAAATTGAATGTTGATGGTTCCCTTTTTAAAGATCGAAGAGTTGCGGGCTATGGAGGAATTGCAAGGGATCACAAGGGTCATATGCTTTTCTGGCTTCGTCGGGGAATTGAGGTACAGGACGTTCTCACGGTTGAAGCTTTGCCAGTCCGGCAAGCTTCATTGTGGGGTATTGATTTTAAATTGACAAGATCGAAGTTGATTTTAATTTTACCGTTGTGGGACCCACAAGCAATGTCAAACCTCGACCAAAATACTTATTGGAATCTAAATCTGTTTGAGCTATCATTTAATTACACTCAAACCAATTGGTTAAACCATTGACACATGATCCAACCACCATGATCCTTTAATAATCTAAAGGATTGAAACATTCCCACAATAATATAAAAAGATGCGGGGCCATCACATATCTACTTGGGTTTCATTTAATCATGGCACCTTATTGATACGGATGTGGTCCCATACATTAGATCTAGTTTCATCTGTATGACGTGGTGTTGTTTTATTTTTTCTTTCTAATTTCTTATTAATCTATCTAGAAAAGTTTCTTCTTCGTTCAATATTGGCTTGAAATCGACTTCTAACATACCAAATTCATGCGTTATGGGTTTTGATATGACATAGAAGTTTCTTTGCCTTATTTTGCCTTTTGATAAGTGAAAGTTGCAACTTGTTGCGTATAATTTTTAATTTTTACATTTTCCCTTAATTTTAAAGAATATTCCGCATCATTTCTTCTGCTTCTGCTGGATTTGTCATATCCATCAAATGATATCTTCTCCTAATTTTATAACAAATACCAATTTATAATAGTTATCACATTGGATTTTCTATGGTTCTACAAATTTGCTCTCTTGTATCCGGCTGTCACATATCAAGAATTGTTCGGACTGGACAAACTTTTTTGTTTTTCTATAACGAAACGTTCACACGATGGTATCAACTAGAAATTCTCCAGATGAAGACACATAGAGTATCTCAAGTACATGCCCAAGGCAAGAAACCATTTTGCGATTGAGTGCTGCTATCAATTGTCGAACAATCTGCCGGATTCTAGGCTAATCTGAACCCATGTACACATAACATATCTGCCAAATTCCAAGTTATTGTTTACTGCAAGAAGGTGAACCTCAAGCACAACAGTGCTGCACCACCAAGGTGTCATGGATGTATACATTGACACTTTTATTTTATATCATTGCAACCTAAGTAGTCTCACTATTTGTTTCACTAAGATGGTTAAGTACAATGGATAGGTGGGATTTGCCGGCCAAGAAAAATAGGTTTCACGTTTGAACACTCAGCCTCAGCTGCTCCGGTTCCAGTGTACCGCAAGTTTATGTCTCCAATCTCCAAGTTCTCACATGGTTGTTCACTGCTACATGCGATAATCACTGCAGGTTGATATGGTGTTGTTCCCCTTATCATGTTAAACTTGGTGTTGATGATCTTAATATGCGAAGGAGTCTACATAAGAAGAGATTATCAAATGAGTTAAAAAGGAGAATTGCAAGAAATTTTTCAAATCTATCAAAAAAAATGTCATTGCTAATTTGGAATGATAAAAGTCAAATAAATTTTAAGAAAAGAGGCTTCGTAATTCACATTTCCGTACCTGTTTGTTGCAGTGGTAATGCGGGCAGTATTGTTGATCCAAGATTATTGGATTGTAGACATTCACCATGATGAGATCCTCGAAGACAATACCAGAAGCAACACCACTAGCCGGTGAAGAAGGCCAGGTTTTGATCCTTACCCCATTTTGAGTGTTGACGAAGGTACAATTACTCACAGAGACACCATGCTTCCTCTCTACCATTCGTTTTGCCGAGGCTTCCCACACTGATGCCATGTCCTGGTCCACATATCACCTTGGTGACATGTATGTTTTGAGCGCCGGGGCCAATGGAGACGCAATCATCACCGGTTGAAATTCTGGCGTTGGTAATGTTGATCCCCGCCGAGTTTGATATGTGGATGCCATCAGTGTTAAGACTGTTTGGTGGTGCCGATAGCGCGACGTGTTCGATGTGCACGTTAGAGCTTTGGAAAATACCAATGTGGAAATATTTGCTGTTTCGTGAGGTTATGTCTCGAATCCAAGCATTGTCGACATAGTTGAGTTTTATATTCTGCAGACATTAACATGGTAGAAAATTATCTTTTTGTTTGTGAAATAATAGAATTTAGTACACCTCCATAAGTAAGAAAAACTCACAGCAGGGAACGGCTTGCAATTAGGATTTTCGGCACATCTGTTGTTTGTCCAAGCCTATTGACCTCGACCATCAATTATTCCTCCACCGTGAATGGTCAAGCTTTTAACGTACAGAAAAGCAATCCAATCACCATTGAAAACAGCAGGATCAGGTGGAGCTTGTACGACTCCATCAATTTTTAACCCAATTGAAGGACTCTTGCAATTTCCCAACATCACTTGGACCTAAGAGATATGTCCCTTTGGGTATGAGTACTTGTGTTAATTGGCTCACTTGATTTACATGATGCTTGTCCAAGCCGAGATCAGCTTAACTGCGATATCCGTCTTGCCATCGGCTATTGCACCATAGTTTATCACGTTGAAGACACCAGCTACGCCACTTCTTCGCTAGTAAGAACAATGCACATAATGCCCATTGTTTCAATTTCAAATCTTTCCTCATGATTATCTTTCCCATTTTTATCTTCGGTTTTTCCTTTTTTTTTTGGTTTCAATTATTCTCTAGGTTTTCTTTTATAGTGGGGAGTGGTTAACTTGCAGTTCCATGTTTGGGGTTCAGCCGAATCCCTTGATAAACAAGGTGAAAGAAGTAACTTGTTAAGTTGGTTTCATGTCTATATCCTCTTAACAGGGATAATTTCGTGTCATACTATTTTTAGAAATCGTCGTTATATACACTTATTGTATGATGAAATAGTAATTTCAATACAAGAGATAAGAAGCAAATTCTTACCAGTGCTACCAAGCTAAGATCTCAATCGTTGGGGCTGGAATTTAATTGTTTTTTCGACTTCGTCTGTACAAAGTAAGACAAGTGAGAACAATATCAACATGATTAGGAAAAAGAGAGATGTACGATAGAGGCAAAGTGACAGGGCCCCAGTGGAGAGAGATCTAACTTCCACTATGAAACATGAGTAGATAGAAGAACATTCTTTGATTGCTTTTTGCCATTCCAAACTCAAGCCTCACATACTCCCCATCCTCTCATGTTACATTCACTCATATCATTATCTTCGTTTCTTTCATAGTCCTTGTATGCATATTGAATCTACATGTATTGCTTGGGTTAGGGATGCAACAAGGGCGCGCTGAGATGAGCTTTTTGAAACCCAATCCCTTCCCTAAATGCTCATAGGTGAGCCTATTCCTGCCCTAAACCCTGATTCATGGCCTAAGATCCTTATCCCTGACCCTGAGCCAAAACAAGCCAAGCCCGTCCTTATCTCTCCCTTATTGTCCGTGATTTGGTAGGACGGGACAGGTTGGCCCTGGCCTTGTCCCTGTCTAGTCCTGTTCCTATCCCAAATTGGACTTGTCCATGATCCTAGCCCAAGCCTAGCAACTCTAATATAGAAAAATATCTTACTAAGTTGGAAATGAGATTCCCAATCAAACAATGAAGCTTTACCAAAATTCAGACTCATATTAGTTTTGAAAAGATAATCAAAGGGAAAAAGACAGACAAAATTTCAACCTATTACTATTAAAGCTGGTATGATAATATCTTAACTTGATGTACCATAAAGAAATAGAACTTTCGTAACGTAACCTTTTGGTATTAAGAAAGTAATAATAATTAAAAAAAAAAAAAAAAAAAAAAGAGACATGACTTCCAAGCATTGATTACTATCTATATCCTCCCTTGTCGGAGTATGGATGAAGGGCTTTGTTTTGATTCCCTACTTCATTTGGATGGAGAGAAACACTAGAAGGCATGATGGAGTAGGGAAGGTGGCAGAGTGGGTGTTTAAATTGATTCTATTGGATCTTCGGCTGGACACCTACAGTGTTGTGTGGGAGTTGGGGAGATATGACTTGGATGTGGTGTCTATGGTTGCATTATGTGTTAAGGTGAAGCCTAATTTATTGCTGTGCCTAAGGATGTGGTTCGAAACGGCCTGATGTGGGCTGGTGTAAGCTTAATAATGATGGTTTTTCTCTAGGGTTTTCGGGGCATGCACGCATGGGAGGGATGATTCGGGACTCTAGTTCCACAGTGATGACCTTTTTCAGTTGGTACTTGGGTGTTAAGAAAAGCTTAGAGGCAAAATTTATGGGTTTGATGAAAGGGTTGCTGCTGCTTGGTCTCTTGGGATTGAGAAGTTGTGGTTTGAAGAGCTTTAAATTCCTTGGTTTGCATTACAGCTCTAGTATGGATTTAAAGCTTATGTGGAGCAGAATTATTGGAATATTACCCACTGTTACAAGGAGGCGAATCCCATCACTGAATTTTATGCAAAATTAGCAACAAAGGTTTAGACTTCCTCTCCTTTAGGGGAGTGGCCTGAACATGTGATGAAGGACTTGTGTTGGGATGCTTTAGCTCTCAAGGTTGAGGCTTTAGGTGCAAGGTATGGATACTTTGTGTATTGTTTTCTTTTAATATTTTTATGGAATTGGTGAGTGTGAGTGTATGTGGGGCAATTGCTATTGTAGGGATGAGTGTCTATGGTTCCTTAGTGTATGTATTTTAATTTTAATTTTCTGATCCTTTTTTAAAAAATAAATAATTTTATATCAATTATAACTCAATGAACAATTGGGGGGGGGGGGTGAATCTTACTATCTAACCTTCTAGTTTTTCGATTGTAAAAAATAAAAAACAAAAATAAAGGCAATGAAGGACCTAAATAATTCAAGCAAGGTTTGTCTTCATTCCATTCTTACGTTTGTAAGTTTAGGAATTTCAATTGTTTTTTTCTTTTTCTATCTTTTCAATCCTTCAGTGCTAACAATATTTGATTTAGATTATCTCTTTGCTAATCTCACAGGATAAATGATTAATTTACACAAGATTTCTTTGACTAGGAACATCATGTGGATTATTTTATCTATTCTTTGCACAAACGGTTATCAAATGTCTTGGAAATGGAACAAAGATAATTTTTTTGGTTTGATACCTGGGTTCAAGTTACCTAGGATCATAAACTAAGAAAATTTTATTACAATTTTTCAACCAAGCAGAGCCAATGTTGCAGATGTAGTGGGAGGACGAGTAAATCCGAATCTTGTAGTTTTGAGTTGTTTTCCATTACACGTGGCACAGTCTCTACTTTCTTTCAATCTTCAATTTTCTTTTGATGTTTGGAAATCAACCATCTCTTGTTCAAGAGTTTTTACCATCAAACTTGTATAAAGAGCATTGTTTAACACACTCTACTATTAATGATAGATTTTCTACTTGGTGGAATCTTTTTGGAAATTAATTCTTCATCCTAAATTCGACTTTTTTTTTTGCATGTTCTACATGCAACAATTCTAGCTAGTTAATGACACCCTATCTCAGTGGACTACAATTCAACCAACTTGTATTTTATGTAGCTCTTGTGAAGAGAGCAACACAATATTACAAATTTTTATTTCTTTTGGATGGAATAAGCGCATTTGGGTGATGGGACCTTTAGGATTGAGAGTTGAGCTTCTCTCTTAGATTTCACTGGCTCATCTTTGCAATGCTTTTATGACTTCTTCCTTGATAGACAATCTACTCGGTGATTGCTATTTGGTTTCATAGTCACTTGTTACTTTGGGGGTGGGGTTATAACCTAGTGCTCTAATACCATAGTGGAGAATTCATTTGAGTTAGAGAAGAAGAGAGAACAAAACAAGGATTTATGTGGTTCGGTTGAATAATGCAACCTACATCCACGAGAGAGTTCTAGACATTTCAACAATGTTCAAATGAGATGTTACATGTTGTTTTATAGAGAATTCATAGGATCATATTCATTGTTCATCAATGGGCTAGGACTTTGGTAGTTGAGATGTTGAGGAGTTCATGTATTACAACTCTTGTAGAATTTGGATTTACATGAAGTATTGAATAAGAGTTTAAGACTAAATAAAATATTGACTAGGGTTCTACAAGAATTATGATTAGCTTCCAACACTACTTTGGATAAGGTAGAGTCTTTGTCACCTTCATGTGCATCTTCAGATAGGATAAGAGTCCTGAGTTGGTGGCAACTTGGATTTTACTAGTTTTGAGAAGAAACCCTAGGCGGTTTTACATGTTATAGGCTTCTAATGAGAAACCCTAGGCACATAAGCTCGAGGATGAATGGCAGCTAGAGTTGCAGATGATTTCCTAGAAATATCTTTAATATTAAGTAATGAATTGATTTTTTCTACAAAAAAAAAGTAATGAATTGATTTTTAACATTAAAAAAAATAATGAATTGAATTTGATGGAATTTTAAAATTTAGTTTGTCAGCTTTTGTCATGGTTTAATGCATCAATACTGTTGAATTAGGAGATCTTGCCATGACCCAAGTTTTCACAAGCTTGTGGGGCCCACATTATAGACATCCAACTAGTGGCACGTGATAGTTTATCTCTTTATCAACCTGTTTATAGCCACTAAAAACAATTCTAAACTGGACATTTCAAGGATGAAAACATACAAGTTGTTTGACAGTTGGACTCATAAACATATATATACAGTCCAAAATCCTATTATGTTTACATTTGAGTTTTCAACTGTATCTAATTAAGTACATACAATCTCAACAGAAATAATATATATAAATCACCGGAATGATATAAGACATTGTTATAAACATAGAAGAAGATGATACAGAGACGAAGGGATGAAACCAACCTATTCCTAGAGAAGCACTCCTCTAAGCTCTGTATTCTTACAAAAAACCAACTCCCTCTCATTCTTGAGAGCACTCTCATTTATAGTGGAAGGAGAATCCTTGTTGATTAAGGATGTCTGTTGGATTCCATGTAATCTTGATTGAGGTTCTAGATTATTTCCTTGTAATCTTCAAACATAAGATAAGGATAAGATAAGGTTGGGATAAGATTTCTATTTATGAATAGTATCTTGTCTGGAACCTTTAATCTTGTCTGTCAGATTGGAAACTTGAATCTTGACCCTTGATATTGCATTTGAGGTAGTATTTGCTTTGCACCGTAGGATGCAAATATTTGTTTTGCACCGTTGGATACAGAATTGATTGATGATGAATCATTCTAGGGCATTCCATGTGTCACAAACATTGTTATGCCTATTGGTTTGATTCAAAGTGATTAACTCAATTTGGTTGAACCGGATTTGGGCTGGATTGGTTTATTCTATTTGACCAAGCCAGATATTGGCTGAACCATTCTTAAACCAGAATGATGAACTAGTTGCCCTTTTACTGATAGGACACATCAAACTATTCAGGGCCGGAATAGTAATAGTAACCCATATTTTACCCTAGGTAAAAGGGTGCCGATATTACCGTCACGGCTTACAGACCATTCTTTGATGCTGTTATGGCTAACAGTTTCCCAACTTCACATCCTGGGAGCTGGAAGGATTGGCTAATTGGCAGAAGGCCTTTTGTCTTTGTCGATGATATTGGTAGTATTCCTGGGATGTCCACGGCCTCACCCGTGTTTGCTAGTAACACAAACAAAGGGGGAGGAAGCCACAAACTCGACGAGAAGATCATCTTCGTCATCCAGTGGATCCTCAACATGTTGTCCAATATGGCGATGGTGCATCAAAGAATCACTGATGGATTGTTCATATTCTTCGTC
This sequence comes from Hakea prostrata, assembly GCF_041222555.1. Lineage (NCBI taxonomy): Eukaryota > Viridiplantae > Streptophyta > Magnoliopsida > Proteales > Proteaceae > Hakea > Hakea prostrata. The sequence continues at coordinate 33,003,578 of NC_142609.1, forward strand.
TTCATCCTCTTTGTCAAGGGCCGCAATTTGGGCTTCAAGTAGAGCGTGTTTAGCCAAGAGATTGGCTTTTCTGTTGTTGGTAGATGAGGCTTGAGAAATAGTTGGTATTGGTTCAAGGCCTGTTAAGGACTTGATGAGGGCCGGAGTGTTGCATTTGGATATGTCGCAACTATCCCACCATTTGATATGATAAGACCGTGCAAGACACGGTATTGTCCATTCATTGTCAGGTGCAATTTTGGAGGCTATACTAGTTTGTTCAGCAATCAAATAATCCCAATACATTATCCATGCAAGTTTGGAATGGACAAAGAACCTGAGCAGGTCCGGTGTTGTTGGGCAAGACGCTATATGCTAGAAAAAGATAGTGAAGGCTTCTACCACAGAACTTGGTAGAATTGCTTCAAAGGGTCCCATAGTTGCCCACCATTGGTTGAACCAGTATGGAAATGTTGTGTTGATAGGGAGTTTGTGCGAAAAGCAAAGGAACCAAGAATGGCGATTTGCTTTATTTTGATAGAAGAATGCATGCAACCATGCATCAATGTAATCAAAATAATGGTATTGGTTGGGTTGATATTCGGGGTTGGAGAAAGTCCGACACCAAAGTGGTGTTGTACCCCATTCTTCAGGTGTTATAGCTTTTAGAATGATAATAGTGGTGTGAGTCACCAGAGTAGGATCATTTATGTCCATTGTTTGCTTCAAGATGACAGACTCAATGTCAACTAGGATGTATTCATAATAATTCTTGGGATTTTCCCGAGTTGGTGGAATAAAATTCCCAACCTTGCCAAAAGAGCTTTCGGGCAATGGTTAAGGGATCATTGTTCTGGGCCCAAAAGGGTTCAATGGTGAAGAGCGTCGGTATGAAAGGTCGAGTAACATACTGACTTCTTCCAAAGGTGTTGGTGGTGTTGATTTGAGATCGGGTAGTCATTTTTTTTTTTTTTTTTGTGTTGTTTTAGGGACAATAGAGGGAGTACCTATGGGTTTGGAGCTGGCACTAGCAACAATGTGTGAGTAGGGTTTGTTTGAGGCAATGATGGCCTGGGTGTTGTTCTTGGCTATAGAAGAGGTGGCTTGGGCAGACTTGTTGCCATAAGAGGTCTTTTGTTTGATGGTTGTACTAGAAGAGGTGGTTTTGGGAGGAGCCATGTTGGGAGGATGCAGATTCCTGGAAAATGGGGTTTAAATAGGTCAAGAATGCAATGATGCCTTTGTTTTAAAGTTTGTTGTAAATAAATGATGCAAGTTTGGAAACTTGTAATGGTGGAAAATGATTTTGAATTTGGTTAATGGTTGGAAAAACAATGTTTCTTAATTGATTTATTTGAGAAATTTGGGATTTTTCCAAAAATTCAAAAAATATCTCTTTTCCTTGAGTATTGGTGTTTATTCCAGTATCAGTTACCGTAAATGGCTTAATCATCTCAAGAAATGGTTGACCTAAGATGACATTGGTAATGATATCTTTAACAAGGAAAAACCTGTCTAAGACGTATCTGATTGTTGAAAATGCAAACATTTGACAATTTATAATTAACACCTAGATTTTGGCCATTGACACCAGAAAGTCTATGGGTAGTTTTTTCATAGTATTGGGTAGGGACAAGTCCCTCCTTGATGCAGTTAGAGACTGCACCAGTGTCGACCAGGGCAAGGGTAGACAGGGTAAAGGAATCATTGATGACGAGATGAACTCGAACATGCCATTGGATGCTATTGATTAATTGGTTGACGTCCTGGTTAAGGACAAAATGATCAAGTAATTTGTTCAGCATTGTTAGAAACAAATTGTTCAGGGAATTTGTTTAGCATTGTTAATATTTGTTTGTGTGGAAATTTTGGAGAGTTGGCCTTGGAGAAGGCTTAACTCCTATTTTATTTGGGTAACCTCTCTTCTGAGACCATTGGTCAAAGTTTCAAGAGCATGAACTTTAAAATCATTGTTTAGAGAGAAGGTGTTGATGAAGATGGTTTAAACCGATTGTAAATGTTGTTAAGGTTGTAATTGGAATGTTGTGTAGGAATAGGCTTCGAAATTAAAGATTCCTTAACCTATTCAAGATATTGTTTCTTTAATTCTGGATCCTTTATTTGATCAACAAATTCAAGAAAGAAACTTGTTGTAGTTTCGTTCCTAATCATTTGATGTTATTTGTCGAACATTCACATATTCCTGATCCGTCATAGGGACATGTGAAGAGAATGGCTTCAGAGTCATCTGAAAGACTACTCAGATTAGTGTTTGTTGGTGCAACCTAGAGGGGGGTGATTAGGTTGCAACTAGTGGATTGTCCCAATTTTTCGGTTTGTGCGGAAATACAAAGTAAATTGAAAAATTCAAATGAAATTAAACAATACAATCAACCACAAGACAAGTATTTTATAGTGGTTCGACTTTGTAAGTCTACGTCCACTCCTCTCTTAGCCTCAAGAGAGTATTTCCACTAGTGATTCTCTTTCAATACAATGGGTAGAGATCAAACCCTTTACAATCTTTGTTACGGGGCAAGAGCACCCTTTACAATCTTTGTCTATCTTAGGGCAAAAGCACCCTCTTCAATCTTTGTTCACGGGCAAGAGCACCCAACCAATCTTTGTTCACGGGCAAGAGTACCCAAAACCAATTCTAATCTACTTAGACTAGAATTGAAAACAGTTACAAGAGAAGGATGTTACCTTAACAAGAGGTGTGACACTTTACCTCTTGTGTGTGTGTGATGCAATAAGAGTTGTATGCTCAAGATATGAAATGCATGCACCACCAAAGCCTTCAATCACCTCAAGCTTGACTTCCACAAGCTTACTTTAACACCTTGGTATGTTCTTCAAGGTTGGGGAGAAGGTGAAAGGCAAAGAACAAGGCTTTCTTGCAATTTGAGAGCTTTAGATTCACTTGGGGAGTGGGTGATCAAGTGTGTGTGTTATGTCTCTCAAATGAGGTGAATTGGGTTTATATAGAGCACCTTTGAGTGCCAAAACCCAATCCCCAACGGATAGAAAACGAACACATTTTTGTCTTGTTTTTCAGCCCAGACGGACGTCCGTCTGGTCAGACGGTCATCCGTCTCAAAAGTATCCATTGCAAATAGCTGTAGAGGATATTCTCTTTAAACTAGCCGTTATAGTCAAATCTGGGCCAGACGGACGTCCGTCTAGCCTGGACTGGCTCAGACGGACATCCGTCTGCCAGACGGAAATTCGGTCTAGCCTTCTGTTGTTTCTGAGAAACAGAGTTATGAAAACAAACGGACGTCCGTCTGCTCAGACGAACATCCGTCTGGGCTCTGTTTTTCTAAACAACTTTGGGCTGGGATATGGCTTGGATTTTTGGATCGTTTTGACAATCCTAAGCGTTGTACACCTTACTAACATGTCCTAGGTCACTCTAGTAACATGGATTACATATTATGAATGCATTTACATGTGTGTGTATGCAAAGGTGTCCTAAGCCCTGATTTAGCCTAAGTCTTGATCTTTGACTTGGTCTTTGACTTGATTTTGTGCAACGGTCTTCATGTCCATCTTGGCATGGTCATCTTGACTTAGACTTCATGTCCATCTTCATGTCTGTCTTGGCGTGATCTTGGCTTTGACTTGCATTTGGCTTTGACTTGGAGTTGGTCCACTTGTTCTCATCTTGAACTTAAAACATCATAACTCAATATAGCCATTAGTAATTCATGCTTATTATCATCAAAACCAATAGAGGCTGATGTGGCAAATGCTGACATGGCATTTTCCCAACAGTGTTGATGTTATTGATTTCATGTTCGGAATCAGACGAACTATCTGGTTCAGCAAACAAATGGAGGATTGAACTCTGAATTTTTTCATCATCAACAATCAGATTGACCTTTTGTGCCATGTGGCAGTATTTGGCCAAGTGACCGACTTTGTTGCATTTGAAACATTTTCCAATAAATGTTCTTCTTTGTTCATTTTGTTTGGGATGTTCTTTATTTTTTGTTGGTGGAGTATTTTTATGGTATTTGTTGTTGGAGTTGTATTTATGGGATTTGTAGTAGGGTTCAGACGACTTGTATTTTTCATTATACTTGTCTCTATGCCTACATAATTTTTGGTTTTAGTGGATTTTAATGTGGCAAACTCAAACTGTTCACAAAATCCACCTAACTCCTTGCTATAAGCCTTGGATTCTTTATGTATTTGCTTACGTAATCTCATGTCTGTACACAAGGCAAGTGCTTCCTCATGTATAAGACTAATGATATTCTTGCAAGTAAGGTTTTTGTAAGGGATTTCATTGTTATGGTCTTTGCTCAGACGCTATTTCAATTTTTCAGAAAACATTGTTGGTAATCTTGTGATGAATTTTTCTTTCTATAAATATAAGTTTGCATCATCTCTGGTTAAGACTTGGGAGATGAAAGTGTCTTTGTACCATTTGAATTGGTGAAGACCCTTGCATTTCATATTTGATAATTCTTTAGAAGATCTATCCTTTAATCTAGATGGATCTCCAATAAAATGAATGGTGATGGTGTAAATCAAAGTATTTACAGCATCAGGTATTGGTTGATTATGTTCAAGTATTGGTTCACCAGTGTTTGCATTTGTTTGGGTAGCATTTAGGATTCATAAGTGATGGGTTGGAGTGAGAGAATGTGGTCCGTCCACCAGCCTTCGGAAGATCTTCGGAGGGACTGCATTCGGAAGTACCTGAACAGCGTTCCCTTCAGCGAACTAATGACTTCATACAACCTTCAAGCCTACCAAGCGAGACAAAATGATGTCTGGAAGGCCATCCTTGAGGCAAACCCTACTTTTGATATGACTCCTTTTCAGGGTGTTTGCCACATAGAAGTCTTCGAAAAGCTCGAGCTGCCTTTCCCCGATTGGGCTTAGGAAGAAGAGGACCCTGTTCCGGCGGATCCGAACATCGAGGAGAAGAAAAGCTCGAGCTGCCTTTCCACAAAGAAGTCTTCAAAACCAGTTATTTTTTTTTATTTTAGTAATGGTTGGCCCCCCATGGCCCTTGGAAATGAAATGAATTTTTACTTTCTTTTCCTCGAACTCTCACAATATTTGTTGTGATGATCTGGTAGTATTTCTCATAGCGTACTTAGAGAATTTGCTCCTTTTCTTCTTTTAAAATCACATTCGGAAATGAAATAGACTTATTCTGAAATAACCTTGTACCTTGGTCGAAGCTGACGTTCGGAAAACTGAGAGGGGTTGACGTTTGGGAACCTTGGGATACACCCCTGCCTCTGAGTTGATTCGGTTCAATCCGAATCCCCTGTGACTTACTTGAAGCATTTTTCTCCAAGTTGCACCCTCTTTATGATGAAACTCAAACGTTTCCTCATATTTGTGTATGAGTTGTACTTCCCAAGAAATTGGAAATATTCTTTTCATTTAATATTGGTGCAACAGTTGGTTTTTTTCTACGCATCCTCGTACCAGGTGCACAATGCTCCACGTGGAGGCTTGGGACGAACTTAACTTTTAAGCTTTGAATTTGAAACGTCATTATCTCCTAACTTGATCTTGGATATGTTTTTCGAAATTCTAATCGTCTCTCGTCCTTGACCCTTGATCCGTACGAGCTTTAAACCGTCACATCACCCCTTGGGGCTATTTAAATCCCTCAAGTGTACTTCACTCTTGTCTCTGTCGTTTGCAAGAACAGTCGTTTCTCTTCGCCATTGTTGCTTCTGCATTTCTACCTCTGACGATACCCTAATTAGAATTTAGACAAGTGAGTTTTCTCCCTTTGTTGGAATATCCTTTTCTGAACTTCAGACATTTAGGGTTTTCCTTGCTATATATTTATTTATTTATTTATTATTAAATTTTTTTTTTGTTGGATGACCTTTCGTAACTGGGGATGTTTGGCTTTCCTTGCAGTGCCTCTAAAAGTTAACTTGGATGCTGTTAGGGAAAAATCTTCTAAGAAGACTACTCCAATGGTGAAAAAGGTTGTTCAGCGCAAAGGGGTTTCTGATGGTGATTCTCGGAAAGTTCAGATTCCCACAGCCTTTGCTGATGCCTCATTTGTGTCTTCTTCCATGATGGAGACCGTTCGGCCCACCAAGGAAGATGTTATTCCTTCTATTGTCGTTCGGGCTTCAGAAACTCCAGCTGGCGCCTCATTGGCATCTTCCTCCATGATGGAGACTGTTCGGCCTGCTAAGGAAGATGTAGTTCCTTCAGCTGTCATCCGAGCCTCTGAAATCCCATCTGGTGCCTCGTTGGCATCTTCCTCCACGCCTTCAACAGTCATGGATGCAGTCACGAATACTGCTCCTCCGACAGTGGAGGAGGTTTTTCAAGAGGCCGAGGATTCGGCTTCCAAAACCAAGCATCCTCGGTCAGATGATGAAGTATACAGGCCTTCCTGGTCATTGAAGAGGTCTGACTTGGTGAGAGGCGATTTTGAAAAGGCGTTAGAATGGTGCACTTTTGCTCAAATGCCTGCCGAGAACAGAGCATTTAATACTATTCCAGACAAGGCCTTTATAAGGTCATTTGTGCTGTAAGTATCTTTTCATCATTTTTCTATCTAAATTTTTTTTTACTTCCGACTAACTTCTTTCGATATTGCAGGAGCCTTGCTGATAACTTCCACAAGCAGGTGGAATCAGCTTTTAGGCTTAGTAGCCTAAGCAATGATCTTTCCTGGCTTCGGGAAGAATCCAAAGCTAAAGATGCTGAGCTTGCTCATCGTCAAGATAGGCTTTGGGAAGTTGCCCAAGTGAAGAATTTTGAAATCGGGCTACTTCATTTGGATTTGGATGGTGCTAGGGAGAGAATTCGAAAGCTGGAGCGGGAAGTTGAAAAGCTTTCGGAAGAGCTGAAGGGGTCTGAAGCTAAAGCTCCTGCGCCTCCGGCTCAAAGGCAAGCCGTTACTCCCCTGCCCGAAACTCTTCCGATTGATGTTCTCAGGGCTTGTATCTTCAAATACTTGCAGAGCAAGCAATTTGTTAATATGCTGAATGCCTATAATTTGCAAGCTTATCGGGATGGCGAGAACGACGTATGGGAGTCTATCCTAAGGAGGAATCCTTATTTCAACATGGCTCCCCACTGTAAAAGTTGTCATCCCAAATTGTTTGAAAAGCTGCGACTTCCTCTTCCTGCTTGGGCTAAGGATGTGGTAGATCTGCCCGTTCCAGATCCGGATATAATGCATTATCTTGATGACCCTCCTCCTTTGTCCCCCCTTAAAGCATTCAGCTATGAAGAGCTTGCTTCGAATGCGGGTTTGACTAAGGGTCAGGTCTCTTCAGAAAAAGCTGGATGAAGGGTATGGAATTGCAGAGGATTTTGTCCTGTACGTGGGAGCTTACGGAATTCTTCGCAATCACCGAGGATGAGAAGGGTAAGTCTAATGATGAGAGGACCTATGTCTCCACGGCCAGCAGCCCACCTATGTCTTCCCGACTCTGTTTCAACATATGTGTGCCGCTTCAATTTTTCTTCTTGACTCTGTATTGCTTCCGAGAAAGCTACTTTTGTATTTCTTCTCAATTCTATTTCGACAAAGGAAAGTTTAGGAACTCTTCGCAATCACCGATGATGATACTTAGAATTCGTTGTTTCTCAACCGAACAAAGATTTGACCTCAACACTTGTTATGCATTTCTCCTAAGAACTTTTTGATGTTGTAAAGGTTGGCCCCTTCTGGTCGTTTAAAGAAATAAAGAATTAACTTTATCCTTAAACTTTGTGAATCACCGAAGTCTTTGCTTTAGTGGGCCTTAGCCGATCAAAACAATTGCCTTTTCTTAGGAATTTTCAAAGAATTCTTCTAAGATTTCGGAGGTGCCACTCGGGTTTTAAACCGATGCCTCTATGACTACTTAAGAATTTCCTTAGAAATTCATTAAGCTTGCGAAGGTCCCACTCGGGTTTTAAACCGATGCCTTTACTTAGGAATTTCCGAGGAGTTCTTCTAAGCTTTCGGAGGTCCCACTCGGGTTTTAAACCGATGCCTTTATAACTACTTAAGAATTTCCTTAGTAATTCATTAAGCTTGCTAAGGTCCCACTCGGGTTGTAAACCGATGCCTTTACTTAGAAATTTCCGAAGAATTCTTCTAAGCTTTTGGAGGTCCCACTCGGGTTTAAACCGATGCCTCTATGACTACTTAAGAATTTCCTTAGAAATTCATTAAGCTTGCTAAGGTCCCACTTGGGTTTTAAACCGATGCCTTTTGATTTGATCCATTTTTGCTGAATATTGTGTGTTGCCCCCAATCGAAAGATGTTGTGTTGAAAACGGAGAATTGCTTTGATTGAGACGAATGCCTTACATCATAAATGAAAATGATAATCTTCTAGGGATAATATTTCTTCAGATGTCTTACATTCCATGAACGATCCAGCTCTTTTTCTTTTGCCATGTTCTTCAGCTTATATGCCCCCAAGCCGACCGGCTTGATTACCATATATGGTCCTTCCCACGAAGGATCTAATTTCTTCTGATGGCGTGGATCTGAAGCTAAAATATTCCTTAACACCAGGTCTCCCGCTTGGTACTGTCGACGCTTTACTCGGGAATTATAGTGTGATGCTATTCTTCGTTGATAATGTTGGGTTCGGGCAACTGCTTTTGTCCGAACTTCATCTAGTAGTTCGAGGCTATCTAGCAATCCTTGTTCGTTTGCTTTTTCCTTGAATTCTCTTTCCCGAAGTGTCCCTGCCATTACTTCGACGGGTGCTAATGCTTCAGATCCATAAGCCAATTTAAATGGAGTTTCTCCGGTGGGATCCGAACTGTAGTTCGATAGGCCCACAGAATATTGTGTAATTCTTCAACCCATAAGGCTTTATCAGACTCGAGTCTCTTCTTTATTCCGTCAAGTAGCGTTTGGTTTGTAACCTATACTTGCCCTTTTCTTTGGGGATACACTACTGATGACATACGATGTTCAATCAGGTAAGTGCTACAGAACTATTCGAAATGCGGGTTGTCGAATTGTGTACCATGGTTGGTTACAAGGATTTTTGGCATCCCGAACCTATAGATGATAGATTCCAACACGAACTTCTCCACCTTCTTTTCAGTGATGGTTGCCAAAGCATTAGCTTCTACCCATTTGGTAAAGTAATCAATTGCTACAATGAGATATTCTCTTCCGCCCGCAGCCTTGGTAAATTTTCCCATAATATCAATTCTACACATCGCAAAGGGGATGAGGTCTAGAATTGATGTTAAGGTTTCAGCTGGCCTTTTTGATACTGTGGCATGGATTTGGCAATTGCTATAGCGACGAACGTATTCCATTGCCGCCTCTTGGAGCTTTGGCCAATACAAACCGAGTCTTAAGATTTTGTGGGCCAGAGCTCGACCGCCCATATGCGCTCCACAAATTCCTTCATGAACTTTTGCCAACGCTATTTTCGATCCTTCGGGACCCAAACATCTCAAGAGGGGTCCGGCATAAGACCTTTGGTACAGCCTTCCATTTGGCATTACAAACCTTAACGCCCGTACCTTGATCACTCTTGCCTCCTTTGGATCTTCTGGTAGATTATCATCTCTGAGATATTCCACGATCGGGTCCATCCAACATCGTTTGGTTTCAATATAGGATATATCCTTTTTCTGACTGCTTGGAAATGCTAATTCCTCAACGTAGACCGAAGGGTCTAGAGTCTTTTCTTTGGCACTAGCCAGTTTTGAAAGCTCATCTGCCATTGCAGTTTCTTTTCTTGGAATTTGACATACTTTCAGATTCGTGAATTCCTTCTGCAACGCTTGCACGATTTCTTGATATTTCTGCAATCGGGGCTCCTTGACGCCATACTCCCCTTGCACTTGATTGATAATAAGCTATGAGTCACTGAAGATAGTTACCGCTGCTATTGCCAATGCCTTTGATAGGCAGAGTCCAGCTATTAAGGCCTCGTAGTCTGCCTCGTTGTTGCTTGCTTCGAATGTGAACCTCAAAGCGTAGTGAATAATGAATCCTGCCGGGCTTTTCAAAAGAATCCCACCTCCAGCTCCTTGCTTATTGCTCGAGCCGTCTACGTATAACTCCCACATGGTTGGAATACTGTGTTTGTCTACTTCCTCGGTTGGTGCAGTGGTTTCTACGACGAAATTGGCCAACACTTGGGCCTTGATTGCCTTTCGAGGCTTGAAACTTACTTGGAATTCGCCAAGCTCGACCGACCATGCTACCATTCTTCCAAACAAATCAGGCTTATGAAGAACTTTATTAAGAGGAAAATTAGTCAATACCTCTATCGGGTGTGCTTGAAAATATGGCCTTAGTTTCCTGGCCGCTATCATAAGAGCCAAAGCTTGCTTCTCGATCTGAGAATATTGCATTTCTGCATCGAGGAGCACATGGCTGACATAATAGATTAGCCAATTCTTTTTGTCTTTCTCCCGAACAAGTTCCTCACTCACCGCCGAGCGTGATGTTGCTAAATAAATTTGCAAAATTTCTCCTTTTTCTGATCAGGATAGAAGCGGTGGTTTACCTAGTGTTTCTTTCATATTTTTGAACGCCTTTTGACATTTTTTTGACCATTTTGCCTCCTTACTGCCCCTCAAATCCTTGAGTGCTTTGAAAAAAGGGAGGCATTTTTCTCCTGACTGTGAGATGAATCGGTTCAACGCAGCTACTCTTCCCGTTAGGCATTGCACATCCCGAACGATCTTAGGAGATTCCATGTTAATCAAAGCCTGTATTTTGGCCGAGTCAGCCTCAATACCTCTTTGAGACACCATGAAACCTAAGAATTTTCCTGATGATACACCGAAGGCACACTTTTCTGGGTTTAGCTTTATCTGGTATTTCCAAAGTACCGAAAATACTTCTGCCAAATCTTCAATATGCTTTGATCTTGCTATGCTTTTCACCAGCAAATCATCAACATATGCTTCCATATTTCTCCCGATCAGATCCTTGAATATTTTGTTTACTGCCCTTTGATAAGTAGCCCCTGTGTTCTTCAGGCCGAACAGCATGACTTTGTAATAGAAGTTTTCACGATCGGTCATGAAAGTAGTAAACTTTTGATCCTCTTGGTTCATGAGGATCTAGTTATACCTCGAATATGCATCCACGAAACTTAACGTTTCATATCCAGCCGGTGGCGTCTATTAAAAGATCTATTCGGGGCAATGGATAACAGTCTTTTGGGCAAGTCTTGTTGAGATCTATGTAATCTATACACATTCTCCATTTTCCATTCGCCTTCTTGACCATTACCACATTGGCCAACCAAATTAGGCATTCGAGGGGTTGAATGAACCCTGAATTCTTCAACTTTTCGACTTCGCCCCTGATGGCCTCGTGCTTTTCTATCGAGAAGTTTCTCCTCTTCTGAATAACTGGTTTTGCCTTTGGATCTATCCAAAGTTTGTGCTCTGCCACATGTCGATCTATTCCCGGCATATCCTCCGCAGGCCATGCGAACACATCACTATTTTCCCGAAGGAAAAACTTCAGTTCTGTTTTGAATTCCTCCAACTGCTCGGATCCAATATGAGTAGTTCTTTTTTCATTGTCAGGATCTAGCTGGATTCGCTCCAACCTCTCTACTGGCTCGGGTCTTTGCATTTCTATCTCATCCCGATCATCTCGTATCTCTATTGACAATGTCGTGGCCTTCGTCGGGCCTTTCTTATCTTTCAAATACGCCACGTAGCACTATCGGGAGATTATTTGTTCAGAGGAAATCTGACCGATTCCCAAATTAGTTGGGAATTTTATCTTCAGGTGCTTTGTCAAAACTACAGCACCTAACTTTGACAAGGATGGCCTGCCTAGAATGACGTTGTAAGCCGGAAGTTCCCAAACCACCAGGAAGTTCACCCGAATAGTAGCTTCTTTGGGGAAGCTTCCAACTGATAAATCCAGTTGTACCGATCCTTCGGCTATACCTGATGACCCGACAAAGCCGTAAAGATGCGTTGATGATGGCTCCATTAGATCTTCCTCGACTTTGAGCTTTTGATAAGCCTCATAAGATAAAATGTCTGTAGTAGACCCTATGTCAACCAATACTCTGTGCACTTCTCGGCGTGCAATCTCTACCTTGATGACTATGGCGTCATCATGAGGTATACATACGTCTCTCTCATCTTCTTCACCGAAGGTGATCGAACCCTCACCATTCGGTCTTTTCAGCTTTTGCGTCTCTCCAGTTCCAATAAATTTGGATTTGGCCTTCAACTTTCGGAGTGACTCAGGTTCAGGTCCTCCGAATATTATCAATATGGGTGATCGGGTAGCATCGATCACTTCTTTGCCTTTCTTAGATTTAGGAGCTTCGGTTGGCCGCTCTTAACTTACCGAACGCTCCATTTTGTCACCGGTTCCTTGTGGTTCTGTCCGTCTCCCCTTGACGAAGCCGGATAGGTGACCTTGCGATATCAATCTCTCAATATCGGCCTTTAAATGCCTGCAATCATTGGTATAGTGACTGTAATCCTTATGGAAACGGCAATACTTCTCCATATTTCGCTCCCCAGGCTTTGTTGGAAGCTTCGGTGGCCATTTTAGGATATTTGCCCCTTGATGATATTTAAGATGTCTGCTCGTGGAGTATTCAAGGGTGTATATACTCGCTTTAGGATCTCGAACATGCTGCTTGGGCTTTGGCTTTTTCTCGGGAGCTTCTGCTCTTTTGCCAGAGGCCTTCATGTCTCCCTGACATGCATCCAAGATCTCTGTTTCTTCCGCTGCTTCTAACACCTTTGCACCAGTTAAGCATAGGTGGTAGGCATATCCTGAAGTAATAACTCCAAGAGTCTGCAATTGGTGAGTCCAGTGAACAAAGCAGTTTTAGCTGCCTGTTCATCTAGATTCTCAATCTCCATCGTGACCCTGTTGAATCTTTTCAGGTATTCCCGAATCGATTATCTTTTCCCTTGTCTAATAGTGAACAAGGTTTCCTCAGTCTTCTTGACCTGAATTCCTCTTCGAAATCGATCGATGAATTTTTATGCTAGCTCCTCAAAGTCCACAATCCTTCCTGAAGGAAGATTCGAGAACCACTTCTGCACTGCTTCGGTCAAAGATGAACCGAATACCCTGCAGAGTATTTCAACTGAATTACCAGCCACTGCCATAGTCTGCTGGTAATAACTGATATGAGCGATAGGATCTCCCGAACCATCGAAGGAAGAAAAAGTTGGTAACCGGAAATTATGATAAAATTGATATCCGGCTATCGCTTCGGCAAACGGGGTTTTTCTGATGACCGAATATATATCGTCAGTTATTCTTCCTCTGGATAGTTGTCTAAGCCCTCGATTAATATTGTCCAGTTCTTGGCCAATAAGCATTGAGCAGTCACCGGTGACGCGAGCATTGTCCCGAACCGCACGCTTGAGGGTTGGTGAGTGAGTTCGCACTCCTGCTGTAAAATCCAGCCTTATCCTAACCCTGACCCAGCCCGGATTTTGTACTGTTGTAGGTCCGAAGACCCGGAGTGGAGGTAGAAGAGACTTGTGGACCCTCATAGTTGAAGATTCGGTGTTTGATCCAGAGCCTATGGACATTGACAGTGTTGCCCCTTACTTGAGCACATTGTCAGTGTTTAGTGAAAATCTGCGCATCGAAGAAGATTGATTTAGTTGAAGTACCTAATGAACTCCCGTGCTCAATCCGAAGGTATTTCTTGAAACTTGACTTGTTGATTGACTTGTAGGAGAAAACCCAACTCAATTCGGGTCAGTCTGGCCTTCCAAATCCATACTCTAAGGTTGCTGTTAGCCTTGGTCGACTGACTAGTCGACCAGCAGTTGTTAATTTCGAAAAATCATAAAAATCTTGACCATTTTGACCCTCCCTTTTTGGAACTCGTGAATGAAGGTCTACCCTAATCATTGGCACTCCAGAGAATGAGGAGTGACATTCCCTAAGCCATCTCTTGGTGTTCGTGAAGATTAATGTCTCCAATCATTGGCTTTCCATCTCAATCATCACTTCAAGGTATGGATTCTCTTATTCTCCTTTTAATCTACTCAATCTCCTATTGATTTCTACTCTTGGGACCATGGCTAAAGTGCTGCAACCTTGCAAACACTTGGCCATGAGCTCCCTTTTCATTTCCATCAATCTCACTTCCTTCTTGCTATGATTATGATTACTTACATTGCAATTCCATGATTTCTTTCATTTCAACCTATTTTTTAATTCAAACTGATATGTAAATGTATACTAGGTTTGAATTACTATTGATTCATGATTCTAAATTAGTTCTTATCATTCCCTTAATTGATTCCCCATCATTTCTTGCAATTGCAATCAATTCCAATTCAATTCTTGATGTCTAGCATATAGAACATAGGGTTTCGATTTGGGTATTCATAATTGGACCGTTGGATCGTGATAAAACTTAGTGTGTAGTGTCCTCATATTGCCATGATCATCTCATCCAAGTTTCATATCGATCAGAGCACCGAAAGATCAGTTTCGGGCCAAATCTCCAATTCTGCCCTTTATTGTTGGCTCTGGTCGACTGCTTGGTTGACTGACAGTCGACCAGCCAGTCGACCAAGATATGACAGCAACTCTCCTTGGCCGATTTGCTTCGTTTGACCTCCTATTCGATTGTTTCCTTCTCTAATGTTGCTTATGTATTGTCTAGGGTACAAACACTGACTTTTGGGCTATTCTTGGTGATTCTTGGTATTATTTCCGACTTGATTGAGGTAAGGACAGTTGTTACCCCAAGTACGCTGATTACGCGAATCTACTTCTACTTTGGAAACTTAGTAGATATACTTCATTAGTGTATTCCTTAGCCATGTATGATTGTTGTATGCATTTTAAATCAGTAATATTATGTTACATGTCATTCAGAATATCATGCTTAATTATTCTTTATGATTACATATATGATTGATCATGTTATATTATGCCTTTGCTTATATGATGAATTATGGATCATGTATGATATGATGAGATTGAGCTTGTGAATGACTAAGTATGACTTGGGATTAGGAAGTGTCCTACCGACACATTTGCCCTTGGACATCGGAGGGAATAGTATGGGATGTTCTCCGAAGGTGTCCACCGACGCTTTTCCGAATCATTGGATGACATATATAGGATTGTCTAGATATATGGCTAGGACTATCCTTGTTGTATCAGACCCGAATCGGAAGGGTATTGAGACCAAACAACCCGTGGTAATAGTTTGATTTGATGGGCGCTCAAGACAGGTAACCACCCCGTGAGAGGACATAGATCATGCTATGGATACCCGTTAGGGGCCATTTATTGGTAGGGTTGCAAATAGCTAGACTTGGGCTCACGAGTAGCTCGAGACCGGGAGTCATATCCGTGAGAGGACGTGAGAGCTTCTCGTCTACTATTTGTGGATGGCCAATAGGGTTGATGAGTCCGTAGTCCGAGTTGGTTGTAGCTATGCTGACTCTAGTGTGAAGGATACGGAACCGAGTTGGTCGGTGCCATAGGGGAAGTATCCGGATCTGACTTGATACGACTAAGTAGATGACTTGCATTGGGCTAGGCTTTGTCGTGACATGCACCAATACTTATACCAATGGTGATGTGAGAGAGTGATGACCTGATCCCCAACCATGGTTTCTAATGAGGACTTTACCCAATTACCCGGCAGACCCAAGATATCATGTATGATGAGGGGAGTGACAGACGACCTAAAGAAGTATGGTACTATGGCTTAAAGCATGTCTACCTTAGAGACTAGCATACTCAGAGTTAGAATCATATTGCATTATTGTCTCATGTCATCTTGCATCATATTGTGACTTGTATCGTATGATTTGTGTATGGTGGAACAACTCACCTTGCTGAGTTCTTTGAACTCATTTCCTTTTGTGCAATTGTTTTGTTAGACATATCTGCAGGTACCGAAGACATTGATGGTCCTACTATGAGGCGGCACAGGATCCCTCATACTACGGTGAAGGTCTTGGCTATTATGAAGATTGTGGTGAACGTGCCGAGGGTGATTACCCTCCGTACTAGAGTTAGTCCGACCTTGTTTTGGGAGAGGCTGTGCTTGGTTTCTTTTGTGTACACATTCGAGGACACCTTATACAAGATGGAGGAGACCCTAGCTTAGGCCCTTTTTGTCATTATGGAACTTGGACATGTTGTGTTAACTTTTACGCATTTACTCTTTGATATTGGAATTGTAACTTAACTTAATTAACCACTTTCCACTGCTTTTGAGAGGAAGTAACTTCTGATCACTCTCTCTCTCTCTCTCTCTTTTGAGAATTACCTTTATATGTACTTGATACTTTATAATTTTCCGCACTCTGATTTGATTATCTTTTCTTATCCATTTTGATCTAGTTATTACTTGCTTAAAACATTGATATTGTTCGTGATTATGTTATCGTGTATGTGGGAGGCATGGTCGATCGATCCTTGATCCTCAGGCTGTGGATCACATTCCCAGGTGTGCCAGATAGGGTACCGGCTGGTGGATGTGACACCTACTTCCAACCTTGTTGTTGAATGCATAGTGCTTCCTTGCAGTCGTTCGAATCGCTCGTCACTTCTAGGGAGTTCCCCAGTTCTTCTTGGTTCTCTACCTTGTCTCCGGGCATCTTCCCGAAAATTCTAACCAACATTCTAGTCCTCTAGAGGCCTTCTTTCCCTTTGCGGGGAATGCCGTCGTGGAAGAGAGGTAAATAACTCCTCCCCTTCTCTTACAGGCCTTCCCACTTCACGCTGATTAGGAGCCTACGGCGCCACCACTTGTCTGACCAACGTCCGAAGCGTTTGATTCATCTCCAGGAATTGGAGCTTCAGTTGATCCAACTGCTGTTGGAGTAGATTAGGAGGATGCAATTGGTCATTGCCCCCTTTTCCACCATCTTCTCGTACTTCACGAGGTCGACTTCCTTCAGGGATATCACCTGGACTGTTCCCTTCTGGAAGTTGAGTGTCAGCTTCTCGCTGCTGCTGCTGATGATGATGATCTGGTAACCATGACTTTCTTAAGTGATTCCCACAGACGGCGCCAAATGATGCATCCAAAATATGCTCAGCCCTTAGATCATGGATGAATAACCTGCAAAAACAATCGTCAGATGTGGCCCGACTGCGGGGGTCGGGAGTCCACCTCCGAAGGCTAAGTCAGTTGATGAACTGATCATAAAAGGCTTTGCTTGAGTACAAAGCAAAAGTATGAATACGAATATAAGGAATACGATTCAGATACCTCTCTTGTCTTAGGTCATGTCTTATATAGTGTTTACCTTCGAATCTCCTTCGTTGGATTTATTTGAGCCTTCTTCGGGTGGCCGTTCGATCTTAACAATTAGATCCGTTGATAATAGATCAGTTCGTTGATGAGATAATGGATAACTGCACGATCATAGCGTGACAGTTATCTAAGTAAGCACGATCATTTGCTCCCGTAAGTGCCGTTAACCGTCTCCTTGACGATTCGTCCACTTCGATAATTACGTATTTAAGCATGCCCGTTGATTGAGTCAGGTTTCTTCCTCAGCAAGCTATCTTGAAACCCGGCCCGCTCGGATGTGAGTCGGTCCGTTTCTTCCCAACCGGAGTCGAGGGTTGAACCAAGAATGGACGCGGTTCGACAATGATTTTTCCCGTATCAACATTTATTTTTTATGTTTTTACTTTCACTTATAAATTTAGGAAGCACCCCCTTTAGAATCAAAACGTTACAAAGACTTCTTCCATACTTAATAAATTTATGTTTTTACTTTCACTTATAAATTTATTTTAAAAACATAATATGAAATTAATAGTCTAGCTAAACATTGTTGTAACATGGTCATTTTAACCCTTTAGGGATAATATGGTAATATTAAAAAATTAATTTAAATTTAAAAGATTAAATATGTAGAATCACTAACGGTATTAAGTGTGGAGAGAGTTTTTGTAAGGTTTTGATTTTGAGAAAAGTACACTCTATTGCCAAGAAAAACAAAAGAAATTTATGTAAAAAAAAAGTTTATAAGTCTAATAATAGTTATTGATTCATTGTATAATATATGTTGATTAGCATGGTTGTCATCATCATAATGTCTTATGCATTCAATCTCAACTATAAGGACTCCAATTAATGTCAATAAAAGAGTTGTTTATGTTGACAGAAAAGTCAAAGTTTTCTTTTAAGCAAGGTAGATTTCATCATAGATATGATTTATGATTATGTTCACTAGAGCCTTAAAACTGATCACTTGGTCAATGAAGTGATATCCTCCAACTCCCAATAATTGAGTATCAATGATGACATAGAGACACACAAGGCTACTCACAGGTGGGTTAGTTGTGATTTTTCAAAGCTAGTAGTATTCCATCAGTCATGCCCCATTTGGGCATGTCAACATTTTGTACAGGACCAGCCAGAGATCACCAAAGACATGATCTGATGATCCTCTAGTTTCCTTCATTAACAAGGAATGGACAAGTGCTTTCGGCCCTACAGTAGCAAATCCAAGCAAAAACAAAGGCTCTGGAAGGTAATTTTCCTAGCCAGTTTTATACTCAGAAATTTTCAGTTCTAAGTCCTTAGTTCCCCATTTGATGGGATGATGTTGCATTTATCTTCTGGCTTGATCAACGGAGGTGGCTACTTAACCGATGGTCGGCTTTCTCACTCTATTTGTTCTTGTGCACAAGTGTTGGATCGATTCCTGAGATTCAATTTCAGTTTACCCAAAGAGTCATATTTGGACTCAATACCAATAACTTTACTGAGAAGCTGTTTGGATCGTGCCTTAACCTCAAGCTACAAGCATGATCTATCAACCTTTGTGCAAGATTCATCCCTTAGGATTGTACATAAATGCTTTTTTCCTTTACAAAAGTAGCCACTCAATGTTTCAATTAACTATTATTTTGTTCCTATAATTCAACCTCTTTTTTTTCTTCGCTGCTTTCATGGTTGCCTAATGTGTTAGTGTGGTTAGTTTTCAAGATAAAATTGTCCTAAGGAATGAAAATCAATCTTTTGATTAGTTTTGTAAATTTAAACGTTAGTTTTATTAATTCTATTAATAGAAACATCAAGTGGCTATTTTTATAAAAATTAATTAAAAATTAAAAAAAAAATTTCTAAAAAATAGTTACCCATGTAATTTTGTCTCTAGCATTTGAAACAATCTCATTTTGTATTAATTAATCAAATTGAATAAACTGTAACTCACTTTGGTTTATTTTCATCTTCGTGTGTTCCCACCCCCACCCAAAAATAAAAACTTTTAGAGCATCATCCATCCCATCTGATGTGTAAAGTAACCATTAATATTTCGCTTTCAGTTCATCTTCTCAATGTACTTTTAGCTTATAGAGTCAATTCTTCTTACTTTTACTTTTCTCTTTTATAAGACTAAATATATGTTCAAGATAGATGAGGATATTTTCTTACTTTGATAAGCTACAACAGGACTAAATTTGCAGCAAATCACACTCATCCAGAAAAGAAAGAAAAGAAAAATAAAAATAAAAATAAAAACCTTGTGTGAACCAAAATTCTTCAAAGCTATTCATCAAAAATAATTAATGACAAGAAAAATATATCAAACTCAGAGATCAAACAAGGGATGAGCCATGGGAAAGCCATTTCAAATCTTTTACTTCCGAGGGTAGATGATAGTGCTCCATTTATATCTTTCCATCTACTTTTACAAAGGGAGATCCATATTTGAGCGAGGATAGTGCTCCCTTTATACCCTTCCATCCCACTTTTACAAAGGGAGATCCATATTTGAGCAATGACAAAATAGATTAGAAGGGAACCCTTCCTAAATATATGGTGGAAAGGTGTGAGGGGAGTATAATCTTCTATTTTTGTTAGTAGATGATTCATTTTCTAAGAAAGATGATTAGCATACACAAGGGACAATCTGTCACGTAAACCCCTTTCAACAAGGTGTTCTTACACAACTTCAAAGGTGCACTCAGTAGTACTGAGTCTTGAAAGCATCATTGTGTAAGAACATTCATGAATTATGCTTCGGTTGTGTATATGACATGATGGTGCATGTGGTGCCCACCGTTGCATGCACGCTACGTGAATTTTATTAAGTCCCCCCGCTCTGAAAACCATGTCCACATTTAATCAACTTAAGTAAAATAAAACCAAATTTTCTTTAAGATTAACCAAACCATGTTTTGAATAATTGGAATTCAACCAAATCAATATGGTGGGCACCATAGACACCACCACGTCAGACTCACCACACAAGTTAGAGCCGAAAATCTACTCTCTCGAGAAACTAACCATGCAGAATCTACTATATTGGGAGTAAAATCCACTTCATTAAGGGTCTCATAAAGAAATATTGTATACAATTAGTTCCGGGAGTACCTTGGATTGCCCTTGTATAAGGATATGATCCGGACATGGTGAGGCTCACTTTTGAGAGATATATAGAAGAGATGGAGGGGTTGGCGCTTGATGCAATGGTAATTAAGATTGTCGCAAAAGGAAGATGAAGGAAGCTAGTGGCCTGGCCTTGAACCAATGATAGTGTTACTTTATTGCAACTTAGTCTTGGAGTTGTTGTGGTCAGGGGTTTGGTACAAATAATAACTATAAAAGGTATTTTAACAAGAAGAAAAATGACTACGTGGTTGAAACCAACACCTCTTAGTGAAGAGGTCGTGGGTTTAACAACACCATTCAATTTTCATTAGAACTGCCGATCTATTTCATTCCCAATGATTTACATGTTTTATTAACGAAAATTTTGACTTTATAGAGAGACCATCGATCACTAATCCAATGGCTAATCCATATTTTTCTACTGTAATTGTTCATCATCAATTGATTTTGAATATGAACCATAAAAAGTAATAGAATCTTTAGCAGGTAGTATGAAACAAAAGATCATTCAGTCCTGTGTCTTTCATGAATGGGTTTAAGCAAAATAAAGACCGATTAGCTAATGTAGGACCTTTCCAACTTTTAGACTTTTTAAGAAAAACTTTGAATGCTTGTGGGGCTCTCAACCTGTGTCACCCGTGCAGCCAGATTAAAAGACATAAATGGACAGCCCAAAGAAAACCCTAATTTTCTCATCTTTCAGAGCACCAGCAACCACTTTCTAAAGTAAATTAACCCAACTAAGGTACAGAAATGCTCCCCTTCCTTCTCCCACACCCCAGCAAGGTTAAAAGAAGAGAAAGAAAATATTACTTCTCCTTCTCAGATATGCAGAACCCCCAAACCTTAAAAGAGTAACTTACAGTAAACATCTACTCCACTAGGAGCTTCTTTTTCTTTTCTGTCACCGGTACTTCTCACATGAAATCTCTGTTCCCACAGTACTGAATCTCTTACTTCCATCTGGGTTTCAAAAACTTCTAACCAGAAAAGGATAAGTAGGTAATGGTTGTTTGGAAGAAGCAAAAAGGAAAATTTTCTGCAGGAAGAACTTCTGCAACAACCCTCACGATCAGCTTTGTCAGGATGAGTTTCATGACCCATAAATATATCTGGTAATCACCATTTTCACCTTAATGTTCTCCATACTCATGCCAACATAGTAGCATCATTACACATCTCCTGAGAATGTACAAACGAGATCTCTGCTCCTTTGCCTTCGCAAGACATCTCTTCTTCAAACTGGAATTCCCCTCCAAGCTTTGTTCCTTTGGTGATGTTCCAGAATAACACTGACCCATCTTGTGATCTGTTGTCCTTAAGGTTCTCCTCTCACATCTTGAAGGTTTCATCAGATCATTATCACCGGAAGAAGAGAGAGAGAGAGAGGTATGCTAAGATACGTGAAGAGAAGTGAGAATTTGAAATGGGTTTTAAGGCTGGGAGATCTGGAAGCCAAGATTGAATTATATAGACCCACAGGTTAGCTCTAAGATTGGCTTGGCTACTATCTTGTGGTTGGAATTCATCTGGAGGACCTAGTAAAAGTGAAGAAGTATTGATTCTGGTTCTGGGTTCTTCATTTGTGAGTTTTTCTTTCCCAAACCAGTGGTTTTGTCTTTCACTGATGAAAGAGCTAGCAGGCATGTTTTCATCAATTTGTGAGACCCACCACTAATGAAGTTTATGGCCACACAGTTTGGTGCAAAGGAATCCTAAACTGATTAAATATCATAACTAATCATAAGTTTCTTGAATATGAAGATTAACTCTTTTGGGTAATCAAAGTCTTAAAAGTGATAATTAATCTAATCAACTAGGTAGATTTCGTAATCTACATAGTTGACATATAAAGTGGGGAATAACTTGAGCATGCGCTATTCTTTCTGAATTTGAAAGAATCCCAATCTCTCAGTTGATAATTTTTTTTATTAAAAATGGGAGAAAAAAAAAATACCCCCTCTTCCTAAAAATGTTTTCAGTTCATTATCATGTTTACAAGGAGTCAATGTGTCAGTTAATTTTGATTTCTTCTTCATTTTCTCAGCTTTTGTGTTGGAAAATTATCCAGACGGGAATTTTGTATTTTGGTTTTGGTTTAATGTTAATAGAAGTGGAATGACTTGTATTCAGTGTCGTATTGATTTCTTATTTTCGGGTGAATTCTTTTTATATATATATAAAAAAAAAAAAAAATAAAAAAAAAAAAAAAAAAATAAAAAAATAAATATATATATATATATATATATATATATAAAAAAAATATATATATTTATTTACTTTCATTCCGTTTATCAAATTATTATAGAAAATTGCTTCCTAAAAACATCAATTACAAGATAAAAGTATGATTACATAAAAATATGACTATTCAAGATTGAAAACAATAAAAATATACTTTTTATAATGAAATTATGAAAAAGAATTTCTTTAATAAGTTTCAAATTGATATCAATCTCGTGTGTTATACCAATTTTGTCCAAAGTCTTGACCCCACGACAAACCGGAATAGAACCAAATCGAACCATGCCCCGGGTTAGAATTACCGAGTTCATCCTCAATCACCCTTATCATGGATGGAGGGCTGACTCCAACCTCTGAGGGAGATGCCATATGATTCTCTAGAAAAAGGAACTCAACCCTTGGCCCTGAGAATGGAAAAGGCGGGAAAAGCTTTGTGCCTTGAGGCCTAACAACATGCAGCCTAGGACATCGCTCATGCCGAATTGTCGGGTGCACAAACCTGGAGCTATCATGTTAGCCCCGGCCACTACCATGCCAATGTTAGGAGTAAACCTATCAAAACAATTATATCCTTATGAACCACGTGTCGACCTCGGAGTAGATCCGGGTAATGATGAATGATCAAACTACCACAAAAAGTCATGTTTAGCTACAAATGCCATGCTCCCTTCACCTGTCACTGTTTCTGGTAGTGTGCATTTATTCTTTCAAGAGTATTCTTGCTTACTAGCTCTAAGCCCCCGATCTCAGGGCAATGTTTTTTCTTGAATCTAACTTGACGTTGGGAGGTGGCTGATCAATCCTAAAATCGGCATACTCTCACTTTTCTTTTTGTCTAGATCAATCACAAAACCAGCTTGTGGGATCAACCAAGGTTCACTGGACGATGAGGTTAAAATCCAGGGTAACATCTTGAAAGAATAAATCAGTTTGGTCTGAATTCTGATATATATATTTCCAATCTCTCTCTCTCTCTCTGAAACTTTTGGTGGGTTTAGACGTTATGAGAACAGCCCCACCACCAAAACTTATTTGGGAGAAGATAAATTATATTAATTAGTTAGAAATCAAAGTAAATGAATGCAAAATAGTGACCCAGGTTCGACAAACAAGAAAAATAAAAATAAAAATTAAAAATTAAAAAAAAAAATTTGCTTATTATTTATGCTCTTCAATTCACAGTAAACCCACATACAAATAAGTAATTACACATGAGGATTGATTAGTACGCTAGTAATCATAGGAGAATATAAAACAGTTACTGAGATAATTATTTTTGCATTATGATAATGTAAATGTGTTAATATACGTACTTAAAAATAAAGTTTCCATAATATACTTCAAGAATGTTTAGGTGCTTGGAGTATAATACATTTATCTTTGCTTGCATACACACAAACGAGAATATAAATCCAAAAGACTATCGTGGGTCGTTTTTTAACTAAACTAAACAATGACATGTGTTTGTAGACTTCAAGATATGCTAGCTAAAAAGAATAAATCCGAAAAATGACTGGAACCCACCAAAACATATACCATCAAAATCTCAAGACTTTGTTGTGAGTGGAGCACATAAGCCTGGTGGATGGGAAGAGCGGGAAGGGAAAACATATATAAGGACAGAGGTTTGAACCCAAGACCCCTTTGTTCCTACTGGTTCTATGCATGTCCAAAAGCATGTCCACCAAATGTATAGTTGCATGTTAAATTCCTATGCCCAAACGTAAGAGGTTGAAATACCAAGCCATCATATATCGTATAAATGGTGTGAGATAGAATAGGATAAATTAGTTGTATAAAAGACTTGGGATGAACTCAATTCAGAAATGGTCTCCTGCTTATGAATGAAAAACCTCTAGGGTTGTCAATAAAACCATGTTGGCCCGAACCGGTCCAAACCCCCTTGCCCTAAGCCCGATTTTTTCAAACAAAAGGATAGGCTTGGGATACATATTAATCAGCTCTAAAAGGGTTGAGTAGGGTTCAGGTTTAGCCCTTAGGCCAACCCAGCCCAGCCCTACCCAACCCTAAGTTTAATTCAATTAAAGTTATATTTATATCTTATATTCATCTTTTTCTCCTCATTTTCTTTATTACTCTTTTTTAAAATAGGTTCACCAACAGTCCATCATCATCTCTGTTGACAACTTTAAAATGTATGATGATAGTTTTTTATATATTTTGAAAGGAAGGTTATGAATTGTTTTTGTAAATTTTAGGTCACTTACCTTTTCTTTTCTTTTTTTGTGGGAATTTTTTGGGTCATTTAGTACTTCTCTCATTCTCTCATTCTCTCATTGCTTTTGTAAATTTTTGGTCATTAAGTATTTTTCTCTTTCTCTTTCTCTTTCTTTTTGTGTAATATATAATTTTATATATTGGGGGTTGGATTATTACATAATAGGAGAGATACGCCCTGAATATTAAGTGTCATTTTGTCTCAGAAAAAATTTTCTTTTGCAATATAAGTACAAGGGGTTTCTAATCTAGACTAACTATGTCATTGTTTGTAAGTAATAGGTTTTACAATGTATAATATCAAGCCCATTGTTTATAAATTTAAAAAAAAAAAATGAGTCTTAGTGTGTTAAATTATTAAATTAACATTTTAGATAAGAAGAAATAAATTAATAAATAAATCAGTAACTAGAAAGAATGTGTAAAAATTAAAGTCAAGGTTAATGTAAATCAGGACAAACCTAACTCTATCAAGGTTAATCAAGGTCAACCCGACCCCATCAGGATTAATTAGAGTGAGTCCGACTTGAAGAGACCCTAACACGCTTGGGTTAAAGTCGAGGATTTTTGAACTTCGACAGGATTAGATAGAATTTGAGTTTTGATATCAGCCTAGCTAGAGGACAAGATTAGAGTACAAACCTGGCCCAAACCAAACTTGGTGAAATGATGCCCCTAAAAATCCTACCCCTATTCCTCGTGCTCTTGCTAGTTTACCTCACACTAGTCTGGGAGCCACTCAACTTGGCTTTGAACCTAAAATAAAATAAAAAGAAATTTTTCAAAATTCAATAATTTACAGAATAAGTTGGGGGAATTGAAGATAAACAAACACTTCCAATAAACCTTTTTCCCTTTTTTCCTTAGAAAACCAATTCCAACAGACCATGGTGAGCTTGCAATGATAAGATAGTTCACCAAAGATTGACATAACATGAAATAGAGTTAATCAACTTCAGCCCTAGCGTGTCTCTCAAATCAAGCTGTAGCTTTAGATAAGGTCCTCTAAATAATTGCAAGATAAAACACTTCCTTTTTTCATTGCTTTTTCTTTTGAGAAGACAGCATTATAGAGTGAATAGACTGTACTAGGCGTTTTTTGTTCTCAAAAACCAGAAGGATGGGTGGTAGGTATTTGCTAAGACAGTTCATTTTTTAATTCTTTTCATTTTTAAGAACAAGTTGGTGATAAGTGATAAGAAGAACAATTTTTGTAAAACATATTCGGTCATGACATACAGAATTTGATAAAATAGTTTCAGTGATGAAGGTCTCTCATGAGTCACAAACACTCTTACCCTCACCCTTGCTCATAAAGCCTTCCATCTTACTCTTCTATTCTATACCTTTGTTCGAAAATAAATAAAAAATTTCATGTTGTAGTCTCAATTAAAAAATATTATTAAAATAAATTTATCAAAAACTTAATTTCAAACAAAGAATAATCTTGCATAAAAAAATATATAAAAATAATTTTATATAAGAACTCATCGAATGAAAACTTTACAAAGCACATACTTAGTGTTTTTTTTAATTTTTTCCTCCAATAACGTGAAACTCATGAACTAGTCATTTTTTATTGAATAACGTGAAACTGATGAACTAGTTATTTTTTATTGAATAACGTAAAATACATGACCTAGTCTCTTTTTTGGGCCATATACTTTTTATTTTTGGTACAAAGTTGCTATTGGTCCCTCGTTCTAAAGATTTTTTTTTTTTTTTTTTTTTTCCTTCAAAAACAACCATAGCCTCATTAGTTTTCCATTTGGAGAAGGGGAAGAACAAAGATACTACAAAGGAAAGAAAACTGACTTGTTCAAAATCACCTTGAAAAAGGGTAGTCCAGTCAAATAACTCGACTTCCTTCCTAGCCATGCTTTACATAATCAACTAGCTCATCAATTAGAAAAAATCAAGAATTCATGATATTTTGCTTAAATTTTGACATTGATGAAGGTTATGCCGTTGATTTTAGGCAACGTTTACCAATAGTTATTATGGTTGTTGCATTCAAAACCGCCTTTCTTAATGAGTTGAGCTAATTAGAATTTGTTCACAAAGAAAATAGTGAAAATAGATTGGGTTGGTCAAGAAGTTGCTATCAATGTTCAAGTCAATAAATAAATAAAGGGATAGTTACTGTTGTCCCATTGTACTTTGATTTTATTACTATTTTATCCCCTGTATTTTTTAAAATTACTATTCCAACCTTTAACTTTGTCAACAATTACTAATGCCCCCTACCGTTAAGCTCCGTTAGTTTACTGATGATGTGGCATCTATATAATTTTTTCAAATCCCAAAAATAACCTTGCAATTATTTTTTACTTATTTGTTCTTTTTTCAAGTTATAATACTACCCTTAATAGGAAAAAATTAACTTTAATTTCACTTTTCTTTTTTAAAAAGAAACCACCAAATAAAGGAAAGATGTGATTTTTTTTTCTCTAAAAATAAATCACCAAATAAAGGAAAGATGTAATTAAATAGAAACTAAAATATTAAGAAATATCAAATTTAATTCAAAGCTGAAAATTGAAAATCACCTAATATATGCTGACCATTATGTATGTTACCAAATTTTTTATCAATTAGATCTTATATGCTAATTTGTTTGTAAAACTTCCACATGGTGATTATGAAAAATTTAAGTGGAATGTGAAAGTTTCAACAATCATAAGTATGTGGTCCCACCAAATCCAAAACTAATTATAAAATATAAGATTTTAAGGATATAATTGACATGCAATATAGTTTTTATAAATGAGGGTAATGCCATATTTTTTTACTTCTTAATTTTAAGGGCAAAATAGAAATTTCATATTTGATATTAACAGCCACTTAACACCTTTAAAAGTGAGGGAGCAATAGTAATTTCACAAAGAAGGGGGTTTGATTAGTAATAAAACCAAAGTATAAGGGAACAATAGTAATTATCCCATAAATAAAAGCAACAGCACCCCCAATGTTGGGCTAAAAGTGATTCCAACTTAAATAAGTGCCATTGAGAATGCTATTGAGAATGCTATTGAGAATGGAGCCAATGTTGATTACTTTTGAGCAAAGTAGTATGAGGTCTAAATAGCATAACCTTATCATTGTGGGCAATTGAGTGGTCCAACTAATGTCAGTGTGCTATACCTATCATAGTTATTGTATCTTTGCACGGCCTTCCATTTCAGGCTCTTCAGTCAAGTTCTATGAAAGTTGGGAGTGTTGTGAATAAATCACCCAGGACTCGGTTCATGTTGGTCCAACTGAGATCGACCAATGGTTCAAACCAAATAAAGGGTCAACCTAAAAACCATACAAGGATTTTGTTAGGTTTTTTATTAAAATCTATATTAAGTTTCAAAATTAGTTTTTTTTTTTTTTTTTCTTTTTAATTGCTTTGTTAGTGGGTGGTATCTGTGAGGTAAGGGTGGTAATGAGGCACCCATGAGTAAAAGAAGCTTTTCATGACCTTGGTTATGAGGTTCTTCATAATATTAGTCATGGGTCTTAAAGGTCTTAATCATAAAGGTTTTGATCATGGTGATAATGTGGGCTTACTTGTAGGGTGGAATTTACTTAAATTCTAACTCTTGACCTTCAATTCTTACTCAACTTCATAACTATTCATGGTCATTACCATGAATGGGGTTAAGGTTATTGAATGGATTAAATCCAATTCATACAAAATAGGTGAATATGGGAGTTAGTTCTCCAAGTAATGGGGAGGTTAGGTCAAGGTGGTTTATTCTTATTAGTGGAGAAGGGACAAACACATTGATTCTCCATTAGTAGGTGGTTTATTCTCATTAGTGGAGAAGGGACAGACCCATTGATTCTCCATTAGTAGGGAATTGATTCTCCCCCTTGTGAGGAGGTGAGTCATTGTGATTCAATGACCCAATTCATTGCCTTGAGAATCTCAAGGGGTGTAAGGTGTGGTTTGGGCCTATATAAACCCAACCCAACTCCTTCCTTACATGTGGTGTGTAATAAAGACTCTCCTCACACTTGCATTATTTGTTACTTATTTTAAAAGTTTCTTCTTTTGAGTTTGTCTAAGTGTTGTGCTCTAGCTTTTGGCTCCTTGAAGGGATTAGAAGAACTACATCACCTTCTAGTTGGAGGTTGTTTTATCTTGGAAGTGGTGGTGAGAAGACCCTGAGTAATAGGGGGCATCAATTACTTTAAAGATAGAACTCAAGATGTGATTTAACCTCATTGATCAATGGTTTGTTCGATTGCAACATCAAGCTCTCCGGATTGGCTAAGGATCTCATCTTTCAATTGTATTACAATTTCATTTTTTGTGTTTTGTAGAATTTGTAATACAATTACCCTCAACAAATTTAAGGTAATTGATTTATGAAAGATCCAATGGCAAGTCTTGGAGATGAAGACTTCAACAAAGACGAGAACAACAACATTGAAATTGTTGATGGAGTTAACAGTGGAGGAAATCCTTCAAACAATACCGTTGAAGGAAACGTCAACAAACAAGGAGACGACACATTCATTGGCCTAAATGGTATGAAATATATATTCCTTGATACCCATGATTCAATCCCCACCAATGTAATCCCAACAGTGATAGATCTTATCCCGCGTTTTGGTAAGATGAGGATTGTCACTAAGTTTGACAAAATCGAACAGTTTGGAGGTCAAAACTTCAAACAGTGGAGGCAAATGTTGTTGTTTGCCCTAGCCCAAATTGGGGTGGTATTTGCCTTGATTGAACCCATGCCAGAAAAAATATAATGATCCTATAAAGGAGGGCAAAAGGGTGGCTTGGATTCAAGCAAACTACCAATGCAATAACCGAATTTTGAATGCGTTATCTAATGATTTATACCATGTATATAGTTCATTAGAATATGCTTATTCGATTTGGAATGTTTGGTTAAGAAGTATTCTCTTGAAGATGCTGGTTCAAAGAAATACTTGGTGGCTAGCTTTTTTAATTTTTCTATCAAAGATAGTGACACCATATCAACCCAAATTAATTTGTTTCAAATTATGGTTGGGAAGCTAGCAAAAATGGTCTTACCTGAAGAGTTTGTAACCGGTGCCTTGATTGAGAAACTTCCACCTTCATAGAATGCTTTCAAGATGTCTATAAAACATAAGAAGACAAGATTGACTTTAAACCAGTTGGTTTGTAAGGATCAAGATTAAAGAAAGGAACCGATTCAAAGACAAGGGTGAAAAAGACCTTGGGGAAAGACGCTTAAAAGCTAACTTGGTGGAAACAATAAGCAAAACAAGAAGCAGAAAAGTCATCAAGACTATGATGAGTCTTCTAAGAAGAAAAAATTGGCTTGTTTTATTTGTGGAAATATTGGCCATTTCAAGAAAGATTGTAGGTTTAAGAAGAAAAAAACAGAAAAGGTGAACCTAATTGAAGATGATGTATTTGTAGCTATGATCATAGAAGCCAACTTGGTTGAAAAACCAAAGGATTGGGTGTTGGATAGCGGTGCTATAAGACACATCTGTGGTTATCTCAAGATATTTTCCTCCTATTCCATGAGCTCAAATGATGAAAAGGTCTTTGTGGGAAATTCCCAAAGTGCCCCAATTATGGGAAAAGGTAAGGTGACTTTGAATTTCACTTCGGGAAAGACTATTGTTCTCACCAATGTCCTCCATGTGTCGGATATTAGGAAAATCTTATTTCAATTCATTTTCTTAATAAATTAGGAATGAAGTTGGCTTTTGAAAGTGATAAGGCAATTATCATTAAAAACAATGTATTTCTGGGAAAGGGATACCTTAGTGAGGGTTTTTTTGTTCTTAGTGTTTCAAATGTTGTAATTGAGAAGGCTAGCACTTCTTTTGCTTACTTTGTTGTTTCATTCAATACTTATGATTTGTGGCATGGTAGGTTAGGTCATAGTAGTGTGAAATATATCATCAAATTATGCAAGTTATGGATAATCACCGATAAGGTGGAATCTTCCAATGACAAGTGTAAAACTTGTGTAGAGTCTAAGTTTACCAAAAATGCCTCACAAAGCTATGGATAAAAAGAGTGATCTTTTGGAATTGATCTATAGTGACTTAAGTGATTATAAATCATATGAGTCAAGGGGAGGAAACAATTATGTTATCACCTTCATAGATGATCATTCTAGATGTATTATGATATGTTTGCTCAAATCAAAGGATGACGCCGGAAAGGCATTTATATCTTACAAAATGGAAGTTGAAAATCAACTTGGCAAGAAGATTAAAAGACTTAGAACCAATAAAGGGATTGAGTATTTTAATCTTGATAAGTTTTGTGAGGAAAATGGAATTATCTATGAAACGACTGCTCCGTACCAACCGGAATCAAATGGGGTAGCGGAAAGAAAAAATAGGTCTCTTAAAGAGATGATGAACTTTATGTTTTTGAGTTCTAATGTACCACTTGATATGTGGAGGGAAGCCATGTTGACATCATGTTATCTATCAAATAGAATCCCACATAACAAAACCGGTATGATTCCATTTGAAAAATGGTTTGGTAGAAAACCAAGTATAAAACATTTACGTGTTTGTAGCTGTTTGGCCAAGGTGTTATTACCGGATTCCAAGAAAAGAAAATTAGGTCCCAAAACATGTGATTGTGCGTTCTTAGGGTATGCGATAAATAGCACGGCATACCGGTTCATAATAATTAAATCCATGGATGATGTTATTAAACCAAATAGCATCATAGAATCAAGGAACGTTGAATTTTTTGTATGTATATTTCCCTTTAACTCCACCTTACCTATAAGTAAACAAAACCAATTGACCAATGGGGAATTGGATCCAATTGAAAAGAATATCAATCAAGAATTGGGTAATAGTGTTGGAAATCAACCAAGAACAAGAAAGTGACTCAAAAGACCCAAATATAAGGATGATGAGTGGCTTGTTTACTTGATAGATAAGGATCCTCTTAATTATATAGAGGCTATCACATCACTAGATGCCATCTTTTGGAAGGAGGCAATCAAGAGTGAACTTAATTCAATCTTGGCGAACAATACTTGGTGGATTTACCAATTGGCTCTAAAACTTTGGAGACCAAGTGGATATTTCAAAAGAAGTTAAAAATTGATGGTCCTTTGATTGTTTCAAGGCTAGACTTGTTGTCAAGGGATTTAGACAAAAATCAAACATCGATTATTTTGACACATTTCCCCTGTGTCGAGATTTGTCTCAATAATGGTTAGGTTGGCAATAGCATCAATAGCACAATACATAACTTGGTCATCCATCAAATGGATGTAAAAACAATTTTTCTAAATGGTGATTTAGAAGAGGAAATTTACATAAAACAACCAGAAAGTTGTATTGTAAAAAGACAAGAGCAAAAAGTTTGCAAGCTTCAAAAATCCTTATATGGATTGAAGCAAGCACCTAAGCAATGGCATGAAAAGTTAGACAAGGCTCTAATTTCAAATGGCTTTATTGTCAATAATGTCGAAAATTGTGCTTATATAGCAAGTTTCACGGTGGTAAAAGCGTATTTATTTACTATATGTAGATGATATATTGATAATGGGGATGAACTTAGCAATAGTGAATCAAATTAAGCATCTTTTGATGTCTAATTTTGACACAAAGACTTAGGGGAAGTTAATATGATTCTTGAGATCAAAATCACTAAGCAAGGAAAGAGTATTTCACTATCTCAAGCCCGTTATGTGGAAAACATACTTAAAAAGTATGGCTACCATGAACTTTCAGCCGTCAAAACACCTTTTGAGGTGAGATGTCATTTGAAAAGGAACTTAGGTGAACCAATGAACCAAAAAATGTATGCACAAATCATTGGTTCAATTTCATATTTTATGAATTGTACGCGATCGAATATTGCTCTTACGGTAGGAAAGTTGAGTCAATATACTCAAAATCCAAGAAAAGAGCATTGGAGTGCAATTGATAGATTACTAAAGTACCTAAAAGGTATTAGAGACTTAGGGATATCAATAGTGCGGTTTCGGGCGGTTTCGGGCTAAAAAACACTCAGCCCAAACACGGCCTGTTGGAAAAATAACGCTTTGAGCCAGTTTTGGTTTGGTGTGGTTTGGGTTCGGGCTAACTAACGGTTTGGGCTAACGATCTATACTCGGGTTGACTAATGGTTTGGACTAATAATTTATGGTACGCAAGAAATAATAAAAATAAATAGTCGAACATCCTACAACAAGAGCCAAAATCTATGGAAAACAAAATTGTATTGATCAATTTTCATTAAAAAATGAAAAGTCATTCCATGTTGTAGAAATCCCACCCACTTTATAGAAATCAATAACTCAAATAATAAGTAATAACATAAAAACTGCCAGCTCATTCCTTAGGCTCCAAAGGATAGTCTCGAAACAAATCTTCACACCAAAAGCCCTTTTAAATTCTAACTTGTGCTATGATTGATTGTCTTGAAATTGGGTTCTTGTTTTGTGAGAATGTTGTTTTTTTCTTCCCTTCTATGAAATCCATATCTTTTTTTGGTCAGTATTTAGTTGATAAGCAAAAGAAATACCTCTCGATAAATATAATCATACTTAATCAACATTCTCATACTTGATAAATATTTACTTAATTTAAACAAACTTCATACATTTAATTGGACATTCATACTTAATCGTTCTAATTGTCTCTTACAAGTAGTAGAATGACTATTTGATCTTTGGATTCATGCTCAATTTTTCTGATAATCTATACCACCATCTAGTGGTAATATGATGATTCAAACAATATTTAATGTTAAACTATATAATGGGTTGTAAAACGGGTTATAACGGGTTGGGGTTTGGGTTCAGGTTGGTGCGGGCTCTGCCATCCTTAACCCAAACACAACCCATTAAGGTTTAGTTCAGGCCAGTGCGGTTCGATTTTAACGGTTCGGGCTACAAATTGACATCCCTATAGAGATTATAGTTTACACTATAGTGGTAAACCAACAATTCTAGAAGGGTATTGCGATGCTAATTGGATTTCGAATACAAATGAATCCTTAGCCACTATTGGGTATCTGTTTACACTAGCAAGCGGTGCAATCTCTTGGAAGTCCACAAAGCAATCATGTGGAATAGGCTCTACCATGGAAGCTTAGTTCATAGCCTTAGAAAAGGCAGGAACAGAAGCCGAATGGCTTAGAAATTTAATGGCGGATATACCATTTTGGGAAAAACCGACACCATTGGTATCACTACATTGTGATAACCAAACAACTATTCACTTAGCCAAGAATAAGGTGTACAATGGTAAAACGAGGCATATACATCTTAGACATAATCTTGTGCGACAGTACATAGATGAAGGAGTGATAGCTATTGATTATGTGAAGTCAAATAGGAATCAAACTGACATGTTCACAAAGGCTATGTTTGTCAAAAACTTGTGTATTGCATCTACAGGAATGGGGTTAATGCCTAATCCTCGAAGTCACATGATGGATACCCTACCTATGTGAAGAGACTAAATACTTGAATTGGGTTCAAGGGGTACAAACGAAGTCATGGGAGAATCGGTCAGTACTACTATTTATAATTGTTCCATTCTAGGGTGTAGATGAAGGTAATAGTACTACCACAAGGGTAAAGTTGAGCAAAGCTCTTAATTAGTCTAATTCCAAGGAATGTGGGGGTGTGTTAGTTGTGGTGCACATCAGAGACTAACCTAAGTGGATGTAGGGCGTTTGGCCACCGCCAATGAAAACTTACAAGTGAGCTCTCTAAACATTCATGAATCCAAGATAAGGGACATGGCTGGTTCAAAAGTCCAATGTGTAATATAAAAGGTAGCTTCAAAAGTCAACATTTAGAACATGGATGATGGGACGGTCAACTACGCTAATGAGGAAAGGTTCAAGGAGTTTGACTCTACCTGTACTTTGTAGCGCTACTCCTTAGACCTAGTGTAGGGTCAAGTCCGGAAGACACCTACAGCGATGTGTCATTTAGTGTCTAATACAATCACAACACGTGTCCTTTTTTTCAATTTTGAAACTTCTAGGGGATTGTTAGGTTTTTTATTAAAATCTATATTAAGTTTTCAAAATTAGTTTTTGCATTTCTTTTATTTTAATTGTTTTGTTAGTGTGTGGGACTCATAAGGTAAGGGTGGTAATGAGGTACCCATGAGTAAAGGAAGCCCTTCATGACCTTGGTTATGAGGCTCTTCATGACATTAGTCATGGGTCTTAAAGGTCTTGATCATGGTGATGAAGTGGGCTTACTTGTAGGGTGGAATTTACTTAAATTCTAACTCTTGACCTTCAATTCTTATTCAACTTCATGACTATTCATGGCCATTACCATGAGTGGGGTTAAGGTTATTAAATGGATTAAATCCAATTCATACAAATGAGGTGAATATAAGAGTTAATTCTCCAAGTAGTGGGGAGGTTAGGTCAAGGTGATTTATTCTCATTAGTGGAGAAGGGACAAACCCATTGATTCTCCATCAGTAGGGAATTGATTCTCCCCCTTATGACGAGGTGAGTCATTGTGATTCAATGACCCAATTCATTGCCTTAAAAATCTCAAGGTGTGTAATAGAGACACTCCTCACACTTGATGTCACATCCACCCAGCCGGTATCCTATCTAGCATACCCGGGAATGTGATCCACAGCCCGAGGATCAAGGATCGAGCGGCCATGCCTCCCACATACACGATAACATAATCACTAACAATATAATCAATGTTTTAAGCAAGTAATAATCATATCAAGTGAATAAGAAAAGATAATCAATCAAAGTGCGGAAGATGTTAAGTATCAAATACATATCAAGAAAGTCTCAAAGAGAAAGAGAGTGATCAAAAGTCACTCTTTCTCAAAAGCAGCGGAAAATGGTTAATTAATTTAGTTACAAAACCCAACATCAAAAGTATATCCAAAGAGTTATTACAACATATCCGGTGTTCCAAAAGACATAAAAGCCTAGGCTAGAGTCTCCTCCGTCATAAATAGAGTGTCCTCGTAGGTGTACACAAAGGAGACTAAGCAAGGCCTCTCCCAAATCAAGGTCGGACTAACTCTAGTACGGAGGGTAATCACCCTCGGCACCTTCACCATAATCTTCGTAACAGCCAGAACCTTCACCGTAGTATGAGGGATCCTGCACCGCCTCATAGTAAGATCCATCAATGTCTTCAGTACCTGCAGATATATCTAACAAAACAATTGCAGAAAGGAAATGAGTTCAAAGAACTCAGCAAGGCGAATCATTCCACAATACACGAATCATACGATATAAGTCACAATATGATGCAAGGTGATATGAGACAATAATGAAATATGATTCTAACCCTAAGTATGCTAGTCTCTAAGGTAGACATGATTTAAGCCATAGCACCATACTTCTTTAGGTTGTCTGTCACTCCCCCTCAATCATACATGATATCTTGGGTCTGCCGGGGTAATTGGGTAAAGTCCTCATCAGAAACCATGGTTGGGGATTAAGTCACCACTCTCTCACATCACCATTGGTATAAGTATTGGCGCATGTCACGGCAAAGCCTAGCCCAAATCAAGTCATCTACTCAGTCTTATCATGTCAGATCCAAATACTTTCCCTATGGCACCGACCAACTCGGTTCCGTATCCTTCACACTAGAGTCAGCGTATCCTATGGCTACCACCAACTCAGACTACGAACTCATCAACCCTATTGGTCATCCGCAAATGGTAAACGGGAAGCTCTCACGTCCTCTCACGAGTTGGTTACCGGTCTTGAGCGCCCGTGAGCCCAGGTCTATCCATTTGTAACCCTACCAATAAATGGCCCCTTTCGGGTATCCGCAGTATGGTTTATGTCCTCTCACGGGCCGGTCTTGAGCGCCCATCAACCATACTCTACCACGGGTCGTTCGATCTCAATACCCTTCAGATTCAGGTCTGATACAACAAGGATAATCCTAGCCATACATCTAGACAATCCTATGTATGTCATTCAATAACCCGAGAAAGTGTCGATGGACACCTTCGAAGAATATCCCATACTATTCCCTCCGATGTCCAAGGACAGAGGTGTCGGTAGGACACTTCCCAATCCCAAGTCATACGTATTCATTCACAAGCTCATCTTATCATATCATACATGATCAATAATTCATCATATAAACAAAGGCATATCATAACATTATTAATCGTATACACAATCATAAAAAATAGTTAAGCATGATATTCCGAATGACATATAACATACTATTACTAATAAAATGCATACAACAGTCATACAAGGCAAAGAAGTACACAGATGAATTATATCTACTAAGTTTCCAAAGTAGAAGTATATTTGCATAATCGACGTACTTGGGGTAATGATCGTCCTTACCTTAATTGAGTCGGGAATAAAATCAAGAGTCACCAAGAATAGCCCAAAAGTCAGTGTTTGTACCCTAGACAACATATAATCAACATTAGAAAAGAAAGCAATCGAATCGGAGGTCAAACGAAGCATTTCAGCCACAAACAGAGCTGCTTTCATATCTTGGTCGACTGGCTGGTCGACTGTCAGTCGACCAAACAGTCGACCAAAGCTTAACAGTAACGGGCAGAATTGGGGATTTGGCCCGAAATTGATCTTCCGGTGCTCCGATCGACATGAAACTTGGAGGGCATGATTATGGCAATATGGGGACACTACACACCAAAAATTATCACGATCCAATGGTCCAATTGTGAATACCCAAATCGAAACCCTATGTTTTATATGTTAAACATCATGTATCGAATTGGAATTGATTATAATTACAAGGAATGATGGTGAATCAGTTAAGGGAATGGTAAGAACTAAATTGGAATCATGAATTTATAGTAATTTAGACTTAGCATACAACTACATATCAGTTTTGAATCAAGGATAGGTTGAAATGAAAGAAATCTAAGCAATGCAATGTGAGCAATCTTAATGTGAGTATATCATAGCAAGAGTGGGGTGATAATCATGGAATTGAAAGGGGGAAACTCATGGCTAAGTGTTTGCAAGGTTGCAGCACTTCAGCCATGGTCCCAAGAATACAATTTAATAGATGGTTGAGTAGATTAGAAGAAAAAGAAGAGAATCCATACCTTGAATCAATGATTGAGATAGAATGCCAATGATTAGAGTCAAAATCCTTCACCAACACCAAGAGATAGCCCAGGGAATGCCAAACCTCGTTCTCTGGAGTGCCAATGATTAGTTTAGGCCTTCATTCACGAGTTCTAAGAGGGTAGGGGCAAAATGGTAAGTAATTTTGTAAATTTTTGAATTTTATAACTGTTGGTCGACTGTCTTGGTCGGTCGACCAAGGCTGACAGCAACCTTAGAATGTGGATTTGAAAGGCCAGACTGATCCAAATTGAGTGGGGTTTTCTCCTACAAGTCAATCAACAAGTCTAGTTTCAAGAAATACCTTCGGATTGAGCACGGGGGTTCAATAGGTGCTTTAACTAATTCAATTGGGTTCAATAGGTGCTTTAACTAATTCAATCTTCTTCGATGCGCAGATTTTCACTAAACACTGACAATGTGCTCAAGTAAGGGGCCTCATTGTCAATGTCCATAGGCTCTGGATCAAGTATCGAATCTTCAACTAAGAGGGCCCACAAGTTTCTTCTACCTCCACTTCCGGTCTTTGGACTTGCAACAGTACAAAATACGGGCCGGGTCAGGGTTAGGATAAGGCCGGATTTTACACTTGCATTATTTGTTACTTATTTTAAAAGTTTCTTCCTTTGAGTTTGTCTAAGTGTTGTGCTCTAGCTTTTGGCTCCTTCAATGGACTAAAAGAACTACCTCATCTTCTAATTGGAGGTTGCTTTATCTTGGAGGTGATGGTGCAAAGAATCCTTGGTAGTAGAATGCATCAATTATCTTAAAGACAACACTCAAGGAGTGACTCAACCTCATTGATCGGTGGTTAGTTCGATTGCAACATCAAGATCTCCAGTTGGCTAAGGATCTTCATCTTTCAATTGTATTGCAATTTCATTTTTTGTGTTTTGTAGAATTTGTAATACAATTACCCCAATAGATCTAATCCTGACCATCCGTTTAAAGCGTTCAATGACGGCTAAAAGAAGATCACGTCAATAAAAGGAGTCTATAAATAAAATATGAGGCATGTTCAAAAGGTAACACACTCTAATTCACTCAATCTACATGCATTTTCCCCTCCTTTAGGCATTCAAACACTTCTAAATCTTCAAAGAGCTCTGCAACTTAGAACCTTCGACACTCACTGACTTGATCATCAGAGACGAGGTGCCAATCCAGCTGGTCAGCTCCATTTCTAACAATCCTTCTTATCCTTGCAGGTGAGAGTGGATTCATGTCTAGATCTGAGGAGTTTTGTGTAATTCACGGTCCATAGATCCTAGCAAATTTCGCACCAACAGGTAGTCTATTGCTCAGCGCTATCCAAAGTAAGTAGGGATGAGCTTTGCCCATTACGGATCTAGCATCGGATCTCCTACTTGAAGTGAATACATTGCTTACTCAGCAAATCTTACCTATAACGGCTATTGGTATTCCCAGACTACATCAAAGCTTAGCTCCCGAACTGTTTGGTTTTTCATGAGCTTTCCTATTGTATGTGCGAAAGGTTTTAACAAGTATTTATTCTCGGAATGATGTCCATATCTCTTCCTTCTGAGTTGATCTCTCCAGGATCTCAGGGTCAAGCCCTTCAGTCCGCTTTGGGTTGGGTTGGTTGAAAGTGAAAAACCTGGTTAATCCAACGGTATGAGACCAAACTGAGTCACTTACCGAAAAGTGGTAACAATGGTAAATCATGTCAAAGATTGATTGATTTGATTCAAATCCTTGTTTTTCAGTTTTTGGGTGGGTTTGTATTAAAGACAAGGGCGAAACCAAGATTCAACATTGGGGGGCCAAGGAATGAAAGTTCAGATCACCTTCCCATTGGGGAAACACTAATGTTTTTTTTTCCACACATATAGTGTGGGCCCTATAAGACCCACTGGGGTCCCACCTCTGAATTGTTTTATTATATTTAGGCATAAGCCAACATATATTTTGTGAAGCTCACACATATTTGAAAAAAATAGGTAGATTATTGATATTGATACCTTTTTTTTCCCGACAAAATATATAGGTAAATTAAGGCAACAATACAAAAAAAATGATACATGACTTCAACCCTAAAAAGTTATATGCAAACCAAAATTTTCTTTGGTAGGAAATGCAAATAAATTTTCTTTTCCTTTTTTTTTTTTTTTTTGGGGGGGGGGGGGGGTAGGAGACGCAAACCAATGGTAATTAGTTAACTTACTAAAAATCAAAATATAAAATCAAATAAAAAATTTTGCAGAAGAAATAAAGAAAAATATATATCAAATAAGAAGAATAAAAAAAAAAAGATAAATAAATTGAGAAAGAGAAAGAGTACCTAATTGTGGAGGAGATTTTTTTTTTAAAAATTTTTCTTAACCCACGTTTATAGAAAGGGAAGAAAATAAATAGGAAGAAAATAGGAGAGAACAAAGAATAAATATGGATTGAGGAGTTAGTTTCTAATTAAGAATGACATTTTGAATACCTAATAACATTTTTTTTTTTCAAAAATTCCAGAGAATAAGTATGATGAAAAGCTGAGAGAGAAGAGGGGAGAATAAATAGGGATTGAAGAGTTAGCTTTTATAGGAATGACATTTATACTCATTATTTTACCTTTAAAAATTCTTCTCAATATTGAAGGGGGAGCAAATAGTGATATTTGACATGTGGCAAAAGAAAAAACTGAAAAATTGAAGAGATTAATCAAAACTTTTTAAAAATGGGGGGCCATGGCCCCCTCCGGTCCCAATGTAGGTCCTCCTTTATTTAAAGAGGAGAGGCAAAAAATATATATATTAATAATAAATAAATAAATGACAGAAGATGAGATGTGATGGAGCCTATAGAAAAATCTATTTAGAATCTCCTGAGAAGAATATCTCAATCCCTATATCTAGCTTATACAATCTTGTACGTAATTCTTATGTTTTTTTATTAAAATCTATATTAAGTTTCAAAATTAGTTTTTGCATTTCTTTTATTTAATTGTTTTGTTAGTGTGTGGGTCCCATGAGGTAAGAGTAGTAATGAAGCACCCATGAGTAAAGGAGGCCCTTGGTTATGAGACTCTTCATGACATTGATCATGGTGATGAGGTGGGCTTACTTGTAGAGTGGAATTTACCCAAATTCTATCTATTGACCTTCAATTCTTTTCCATTCATAGTCATTACCATGAGTGGGGTGAAGGTTATTAAATGGATTAAATCTAATTCATACAAAAGAGGTTAATATGATAGTTAATTCTCCATTTTAGTGGGGAGGTTAGGTTTAGGTGGTTTATTCTCATTAGTGGAGAAGGGACAAACCCATTGATTCTCCATTAGTAGGGAATTAATTCTCCCCCTTGTGAGGAGGTGAGTCATTGCAATTCAATGACCCAATTCATTGCTTTGAGAATTTCAAGGGGTGTAAGGTGTGGTTTGGGCCTATATAAACCCAACTCCTTCCTTACATGTGGTGTGTAATAGAGACATTCTTCACACTTGCATTATTTGTTACTTATTTTAAAAGTTTATTCTTTTGAGTTTGTCTAAGTGTTGTACTCTAGCTTTGGGCCCCTTGAAGGGACTAGAAGAACTACCACATCTTTTAGATGGAGGTTGTTTTATTTTGGAGGTGGTGGTGCGAAAAACCCATGGTAGTAGAATGCATCAATTACCTAAAACACAACACTTCAGGTGTGATTCAACCTCATTGATCAGTGGTTCATTTGATTGCAATGTCAAGCTCTCCGAGATTATTTCCCCTCACACTTGTCACTTCTACAGTGTTAAGAAACCGTTGTGATTGGATGTTTAATGTCTATTTTGACCTTTTAGAATTAGAAATCAAAAGACCATGCCAAATGAAATACCAATTTTATCATTATGTTCTTGTCATTTTAGATTCTAAAAAATTGAGGGATGAGATGAAATTTGGTTTATGAAAAGAAAAAAATAAAGAGATAAAATACTATTCTACTTGGGGGGAGAGAAAAAAAGAAATAGCAGAAATACATTCTTAATTTTTTTAATTCCATAAGAGGATAATTCTTTTTTTTTAGTATATACAAGAGACGAAGACTGTTTAGCACTTTAGGTTTATGATTAATTTTATCCCAGACTACTAAGGGCAATATTGTAAATTAATATAAAGCGTAACCAAGGTACAAAATATTGCCCGGTTCGTCGAGTTTGCTACCCAGTGAACCGGGCGATATGGCGAAATCTCGTCAAGATTTCACCTCCCAATTTCGGGAGGTATTTTTGGTCAATTTGGGTTGAAACTTGGTGTCTACCCTAATTTGATGCCAATAAACACAATGAGATGATTGGTTTTGCCTAAAAACTCACCCAAATTGGTGTTCTCAATCGGCATATACCCCACTATATACTGGTAAAACTATAATTCTATAACATTATTTTAAACAATTAAACCAACATAAATATGCACAATGACAATAGAATGATAAACATCATTAAAAAATATTATTATACTTGTATACAAATACAAGTATACAACTACGTACCTGTCAATACTCAATACCAAATACTATGCCTTAGTGGATCTGTCAACTATGTGTCCCGTGATAGTGTGGTACAAGGCCCAAAGGCTACAACTTCAAACTTACGCTCCATTATTTTCTTGAAGTCACTCCAAGACATCTCATGCTAATGGTTGTTGACATATAAAGAAACCAAGAGCTCCATAATTGGCATCATCTATGGTTGTAAAACTACTCCCATCAGGGGGGTAACGTGAACGGAGCTCTTCAATTGGCATCATATGATCAAAAGGATATCGGTAGTAATCATGCATCTAACCTAGATCATAATTTGGTTGATATATATACAGTTCGGCGATAAAATGGCGAGATATAGCCGAGAAATCTGCTATATCTCATCGATTTGCATATCGGTGCTGGGTTCGTTTCGCCCATCACTAAAATCACCGAATTTCGGCAATATATCTCCGAAATTTGGGGATTTTGTGCACCTTGAACATAACTAAGTAATATAAAATTTTAAGGTTATTTTAGCTATTTTGCAACAAAAAAAAAAAAGGCCATGTCATCGCTTAACTAACGAAGCTTAATGGCAAGGGACATCAGTAATAACAAACAAAGTCTTGAGTTGGATAAATAATTTTAAAAAATACAAGAGATAAAAGTAGCAATTAAGCTATAGTACAGGGGGCCAATAGTA
Organism: Hakea prostrata; assembly: GCF_041222555.1. Classification (NCBI taxonomy): domain Eukaryota; kingdom Viridiplantae; phylum Streptophyta; class Magnoliopsida; order Proteales; family Proteaceae; genus Hakea; species Hakea prostrata. The sequence goes on from NC_142609.1 coordinate 33,046,593, forward strand.
GTTATCCCTTTTTTGGGGTACAAGCAAGGTACAACTTTTCGCTGAAATTCGGTGATATATCCCCGAATTTCGGCCATTTCGATAAACACCGAACTAAAACAAGGGGTGATATGTGAGATTGCAAAATATCGCCGAAATTTCAGCAATACGAATCAACCGATATATCGGCAAAATCTCAATTTTTTGAGATATTTTGCGATTTCTTGCAATTTTTAGGCGACTCTGTAGCGGAATCTTCAAAGTCAATGGACAATCTTGCCAATTATGTTCCAATGATTCGGACAATGTGCCAGATGTGGTTAGGAAGGAGAATCTACATAGAATAATTTTTAGAAATAATTCAAATTTGGCAAACATTTTGTAGTAAAATCTTCAAAATTAATGAGCAATTTTATCAATAGTGATTTAGGCCTCAAAAGGCAATGCGCCAAATGTGATTAGGGAGGAGTATATACATGAAAAAATTTATGGAAACAATTTAAATTATGAATGGATTTTGTAATAGAATCTTTTAGGTTAATGGGTCATTTTTTCAATTATGTCCGAATGATTTAGGCCTCAGAATGTAACATATTAAATGTGACTAGGAAGAAGAATTTATATGGAAGAACTTGTAGAAAATAATTCAAATTTACTAAATATTGTCATCAAATTAGGGTAGATATCAAATTTAAGGCCAAAATGACTAAAAATACCCTCAAAATAAGGGTCGAAATCTGCCGATATTTGAGCAAAATCTCGCTGAAGTATCGGAAAGATCTCGCCATTTTCTGCTGGTTCGTGTTTGCAAAATAAAATAATCGCAAGCGTACAATATAGTGTAGCTAACAGGTCAATCTCAGAGAGATATGCCACCTATAATTCAACTACTTAATAGTAATGCGAGAGTGGAATGATTCAATTTTGTTAACTAATTAATTAAAACTAAACCAACGATCATAATCCATACATCTAATGCAATCGAATTAAGACGAAAAATAAAGCAAACATAACCAACACATAAATAAAAGACAGAAAAAATAATGCAAACAATAAAAATAAAAGGGAAGTGATCCGAGTGTTAGCTTTGGATCAAGGGAAAGGGAGTATAATAATAATGACTTTGACCGTGGACCATTTGCCGTAGCTTACAGTCCACCAATCGGGGGAAAGGATATTAGAGAAAAAGAAATTGCAGAAAGGAAATAACAGAAAGTAAATAACAAAGCAATAAACAAAGCAATAAAAGCAAAAGAGAGACATTAACCAAAAAGAGGCACGACTATAGGCATCTTTGATCAAGGACCCAAGGGGAAGGGAGAACAATAATAAATGCTGAAATTTAAATCCTAAATGAAGAATATAGAGGGGTAGATAGAAGCGAGAATGGAGGGGAGAGAGAAGATTATTGAAGAATCTTACTTACTTGCATCTTCAAAACAAAACTTTAATAAACGATTTGAATCTCAACCAACCTTAACAATCAGATCTAGAATAATCTAGATCTGCAATTGCTAGACCCAGAGAGAAAGTGAATCCTCAAACTTGAAACTTTAACTTTAACTTGAAATTGCATTGATAAAACTAAAGGAAATACACTTGCTTCAAATAAATTACACAACTTCAATATTCCTTGCAAAACATTAAAACCTAAACATTTAATATAGAATTAGAACCCACGAAGTGATCAAAAAAAAACTAGAGAAAACCTAGAGCAAGCTAAAGAGAATAGAAAGTGCAAGACTAAAATAAACTAAATAGAAAATAAAATTGTGTTAGACTAAACTAAACTAAAGAGAAAGTAAAGTGTCTAGACCTAAGAGGGAGGTAATATTTATAGGAGACAAGAATAATTTACAAACAAGGAAATAAAATAATAATACATAATTATACTAATAATAATAATAAGGGTAAAATAGAAAAAAGAAAAACAAATAAAGAAAGAGCAAAATTCGTTAGAATAAAAAAGAGAGAAAGAGAGAGAAGAGTGTGGAGAGAAAAAAAAAATAGTAACACGTGAAGAGGGAAAGTGGAGAGAAGGTGGAGAAATTAAATAAAAAAAAAACTTTGATTTTGAAGTTAATGTGGAGACAAAGTGGGAAAAGGAAAGAGAAAGAAAATAAAATAAATAAAAATATATATTTTGTTAACAAAAATATAAGAGGGTTGGTTATTAAGGAAATAAGAAAGTAAATAAAATAGAAAGTGGGGAGAGAGAGAAAAAAAAAACTAATTAGAGAAATAAATAAAGTCTAACCAAATAAAATCTTCTAAAAAAATATACAAAATCCTAGTCTTCGCTACTTGTGGGCTCTATATGATTCTCAATTACAATAAAGAAAAATAAAAAATAAGTCAAGATGGCCGAGTTGGTCTAAGGCGCCAGTTTCAGGTACTGGTCCGAAAGGGCATGGGTTCGAATCCCATTCTTGACAACTCCGCCAGTGTTTTGCTGTCGGTCCCAAGCCCGGGTAAAGGAGGAGGGTTGGTGCGTTAACAGCCGGCACCGGAAAAAAATCTAGCCAAACCTTTTTTTCATGGATTCAACCTTATATGATAATCTTTTCATGGATTCAACCTTATATGATGAAAGCTATGCTAGGGCGTTCCTCGACAAAAGAAGTGACGCGCTACACTATGACCCGGGTGTAGTGATAAGTGGGCAAGGGTTAGTTAGGGCGTCCCCTGTAAGCGACGCTTCACATCGGCACCCGGATGCGGTGATAAGTAGGCAAGGGTTCCCGCGCGTGGACGAGTGCGGGTAAAGAAGCTAGTCCATAAGTGTAGGATTAGATTGGCATCTTGGAACATAGGATCTTTAACTGGTAAGAGCTTATAATTGATATATGTTATGAGGAGAAGAAGGATCAATGTAGCTTGCATCCAAGAGACTAGATGGAGGGGTAAAAAAGCCAAAGAGTTGGATGACTTTAAACTTTGGTATACTGGGGATAAAACAAATAAAAATGGAGTGGATATAATAGTGGATAAAGATTTAAAAAATGATGTGGTGGATGTTAAAAGAATGGGTGATAAGATTATAGCTATCGAGCTTGTAATGGAGAAAGAGTTCATAAATATAATTTGTGCATATGCACCTCAAGTAGGATTAGATAAAAGTCTAAAGCTAGAATTTTGGGAAAATATGGATGGATTAATGCAAGGAATTTGTCAAGGAGAAAAGATTATCATAGGAGGTGATTTAAATGGACATATTGGAAAAGATCAAAGAGGATATGAGAGTGTTCATGGAGGATATGGTTTTGGAGAAAGGAATGAGGAGGGGATTTCAATTTTGGATTTTGCTACTGCTTTTGATCTATCTATTATAAATACTTACTTCAAAAAGAGAGATGAATATTTAATTACTTTCAAAAGTGGACAGCATAGAAGCCAAATAGATTTCTTCCTAACTAGAAGGACTGATAGATTGTTGTGCAAGGATTGCAAGGTGATACTGGGGGAAAGCTTAACTGCACAACATAGACTTGTGGTCTTGGATATGTGCGTAGTCCCAAGAACACATAAAAGGTCTAATGTAAACTATTCCAGAATAAGATGGTGGAATTTGAAAAGAGAGTACTCTAAATCCTTCGTTAATGAAGTAGTCAAACAAGGAAAATGGGATTTTAAAGGGGATACCAATGCAATGTGGAATGAGATGGCTATGTGTATTAAGAAGGTGGATAAAGATGTTATAGGTGAATCAAAAGGAAAGATCCATTCTTATAGAGAGACGTGGTGGTGGGATAGTGAGGTTCAAGCTACCATTAGGAATAAAAAAGCTAGTTTTAAGACATGGCAAAGAACTAAGGATGTTGAGGATCTTCAAAGGTATAGGTTGGATAGAAATGAAGCTAAGAAAATTGCGGGAAAAGCAAGGGAAATGAAGTATGAAGAGTTATACAATAAGTTGGGCACAAAGGAAGGGGGAAAATCTATTTATAAGATAGCTAAGATGAGGGATAGGAAGAGTAGAGATCTTGACCATGTTAGATGTATTAAAAATGGAGATGGTAAAGTATTAGTTTGTGAGGAGGATATTAAGAAAATATGGGAAACCTATTTCTCTAGTTTACTAAATGAGCATTCTTCAAGCACTTATGTTTTGGACGATTACACTTTTCACTAAGGCACCAATGTCCGAACTTATATACGTAGAATTGCGATGTCCGAAGTAAAAGAAGCTTTAAGGAGGATGAAACTCGGCAAGACACAAGGTCCTGATGAAATCCCAATTGAAGTATGGAGGAGCTTAGGAACCCATGAACTAGTTTGGTTGACTAAGTTGTTTAATAAGATTATGAGCACAGGGAAAATGCCAGATGATTGGAGGAGAAGTGTTGTGGTTTCAATTTACAAAAATAAAGGAGATATTCAAAGTTGTAATAACTATAAGGGCATTAAATTGATGAGTCATACGATGAAATTATGGGAGAGAATAATTAAAACCCGTTTGAGACACTTAACTACAGTTACGGAGAACCAATTTGGGTTTATGCCGGGAAGATCTACAACGGATGCTATTTATTTAATTAGGAGACTTATGGAAAGGTATAGAGAATGTAGGAAAGATTTTCATATAGTATTTATTGACCTAGAAAAAGCTTATGATAGAGTCCCTAGAGCGTTAATTTGGCAAGTACTAGAGAAAAGAAGTGTTGCAAGTAAATATATAGATATAGTTAAGGATATATATGATGGTTCGGTGACTAGTGTTAGAACAGTGGGGGGACAAAGTAATAAATTCCCGATAACAGTTGGGCTACATCAAGGGTCAACTTTAAGCCCATATCTATTTACACTGGTAATGGATGAATTAACCAAAGACATTCAAGATGAGGTCCCCTGGTGTATGCTTTTTGCGGATGATATTGTGTTGATTAATGAAACCCAAGTGGGGATTAATACCAAATTAGAATCATGGAGATTAGCTTTGGAATCAAAAGGCTTTAAACTTAGTAGATCGAAGACAGAATATTTAGTTTGTAACTTTAGTCATGATCGGGCAGATGATGAGGTGGTGATACTTGACGATAAAGAGATTCCTCAGAGTGATTGTTTTAGGTACCTAGGTTCAATCATAAGTAAAAGAGGTGATTTAGAAGATGAGGTTTCCCAAAGAATTAAAATAGGGTGGATGAAGTGGAGAGGTGCGTCCGGGGTCTTATGTGATCAGCGTATTCCATTAAAGCTTAAAGAAAAATTTTATAGGACCGTTATTCGACCAGCTATGATGTATGATGCAGAGTATTGGGCTGTTAAAAAGAATCATATAGATAAACTCAGTGTAACAGAAATGAAGGTGCTAAGATGGATGAGTGGCAAAACTAGGATGGAAAAGATAAGAAACGATCATATTAGAGTTGGTCTGGGAGTTGCTCCCATAAGTGATAAGCTTAGAGAAAGTCGTTTGAGGTGGCACGGCCACGTTCAAGGAAAACTTATAAATGCTCTTGTACGGAGAAGTGATATAATCCATATTAAAGGAACTAGAAGAGCTAGGGGTAGACCTAAGATAACCTTAGGAGAAGTGGTGAGAAATGATATGTATAGTTTAGGCCTTGTATCTAGAATGGCCTCGAACATAACTGATTGGAGGGCAAGAATCCATGTAGCCGACCCCATTTAGTTGGGACAAGGCTTATTGTTGTTGTTGTTGTTGTTGTACAATAAAGAAAAATAAAATAAAAATTCTAATCAAATTTTACAAAAATATTCTGGAGTTGGCCCATAATTGCATCTTTAACCCATCATGCTCCAAATCAGGCCCATTTCGCACTGGAGAATTTGAACGGACCTCTTAACATGTAAAAATCGTATGTTTGATACCCAAAACTCCAGATATTCGCTTAAGTCCTAAAAATTCATAAAATTTGCAAAAACAACATAAAACTCAAGATAGCTCCACTCTAAGTGTGTAAAATGCATGCTTTATGTCCTAAGATTCCTCACATAAATATGCTCTTTAGTTCGCTAGGTAACAAACCGGCGACATGGACTGAAATATCGCATCTTGGGTACAAGGGAGCTTTTGTGTAGAGGAGGACTATTGCATATACCATTAGAAATAATTGAACCCTTTACCAAAAAAGAAAAAAGAAATGATTGAACCCCTGATTTTTTCACTAAAAGCGTTATTAGTCATTGCCAACTAATCTAACTTGTGATGGTAATTTTTCAAAAATATCAAAATTCATGGGGAACGATGCATAGCAATAAGCACACAGTAGGTAAGACCCAACTATTAACCATTGGATGGAGAAATAAAAGAAATTAATAAATTGTACAATGGTTGTTATAATTCTTTCTTTCTTGGCATCCAAACATGCTAATAGTGTTTTTTCTTTTCTTTTTATGTGTCTCCTTACAAAATAAAATCTAGTGAATTTACAAGATACAGTAGCACGGGAGACAGCCTGATTTAGATCACAGAGAACAAAATCAATCAGCTGAGTCATAGTAGGTGAGCTATCATCAAACATAACCTAATAGTTGATTTTTGGATTGGTAAGAAATGGTCTAGAATGGCATGTGTTTCAACTTTCAATTCAATATATTAATCCCTTGGTCATCAAAGGATTTCGTGCACTCTTGGTGTTTTTTAACTTCTTCAGAACTTTGTTCTGGTTCATGGCTAATTTACTTTAGATTGAAACTTCTTTTATATTTTGACCCAAAAAAAGTAACTTGTATTGTATGAAGATCTTAATTTATTTGCTTTCGAAGCAATCAGACTTGACACTACAAAATGTGGCTAATCACCCATAGAAAATATAATAAACACGGAAACTTCTGAAGTTAAATTGAGGCACTAAGACCTCTTCAAAGCTCTAAGCCATGGATAAACACTTCCAGCCAACACCATCGAGCGCAGGAGCGGATCCAGAATTCAAAATTGGGGGGAACGAATAATGAAAGTTCAGATAACCTTCCCGTTGGGAAACCACTAATGCTTTTTTACTATACATATTGTGTGAGCCCTTATAAAACCCATTAGGGTTCCACCTCTGAATTATTTTATTATATTAAAAAATATGCCCACATATATTTTACGGGACCTATACGTTTGAAAAAATAGATAAATTATGGATAATAATTTTTTTAGACAAAATATGAATAAATTAAAACAAAAAAAAAAATCAACCCTAGAAAATTATATACAGAGTAAAATTTTCTTTGCTAGGAGATGCAAACCAATTTTTAAATTTTTTTTTTTTAAGTTGAGAGATGCAAACCATTTGCAATTTACCTTACTAATTATAAACATTTTATTTACAATATAAAATCAAAATAACAAAAATTGCACAAGAAATAAAGAATCAAATAATATAAAATATAAAATCAAATAAAAAGAATAAGAAAAAGATAAACGATAAATAAATTGAGAAATATAAAGAATACTTAATTGTGGACAAGATTTTTTTCCAATTTTTCCTTAACCCACACTTATAAAAGGGAAGAAAATTAATAGGAAGAAAAGGGGAGAGAGGAGAGAGAAGAGAGAATAAATAGGGATTTTAAATAAGATTCTAATTAAGAATGACATTTTAAATACTTAATCAGATAAGAAAATAAATAAGAAGAAAAGATGTGAGAGAGAAGAGAGGAGAGAATAAATAGAAATTGAGGAGTTAGTTTTTCATTATGAATGACATTTATACCCATTATATTACCTTTAAAAATTGTTCTCAATATTAGGGGAGGCCAAATAGTCATGTGGGAAGAGAAAAAATTGAAAAGAAAAAAAAATATAAAAATAAAGGAACTAGTATAAAAACCAGAAAAATTAAGGAATTAATAAGAAATTTAAAAAAAAATCAGGGGGTTGCGCAGGGGGAGCCATGCCCCCCGGCCCCATTGCAGGTCCGCCCCTGATCGAGCGTGCAGTTGCCAACAATATGGCCAATGGAAGCCTTGAGAGCATTCAACTGAGCATCCATACAAAACATTCTTATACAAAACGCCATAGATCATCATCTTATTTTGTTATGCCTGCAGTTTACACAAGCATCGGTGCTTGGTCTCGAACCGATGGTTGAACCGATAAAGACACTAATTTACCAATTATCCCATGAGTGGACCGTGTGGCTTGGACCCGAGACTACGGAAAAGCTTGGGAAGATGCCCAAGTCGGGATCGACATAGCTTGGGAAGATCGACGAAGATCTTGATAATCATTAAATAGGTCAAAGAACTAATGCTGGAGAATGTGTGGTCGAACCTCCCAAGCACCTACACCGAAGATCGTGACTTTATACAGCGAGTCATCTCTTAGTTCTTTGACCTTGGGGATGGGTTTGCGTCATTAGGTTCAAACTTACATCCTTATTTCCCTTGATCTCTATAATTCTTTTGTTATTATTGCGTGATATCTTTAGTATGGCTCTTGAATTGTGACATATAGCATTTTCGATATTCAACGATTGTGGCCTCTCCTATCTTTGTACCACATGATAGCAAACAAAGAAATATACCCATAGAAAAAAATTCGAGGGAAACTCAAGTTTCGACTAGGTGAAAATGGGAAACCTAGGTGGGAAATTAGGAAATTTTGAGGAAACGTAGGAATTTTTTGTACAAGTTTTGACATGAAGTTTCGACAGATTTTAGGGAGTATTTTAGAGTGAGACTTTGCATTTAAGCTAATTAGAATATAAATAACACATTGTCTGTATTTTACTAAAAAATCAATGTAGATATGTCATTTGATGTAGATAACATCAATGTAGAGTTGTCTGAGAAGTATACTATAAATTTAACTACTTAGGTACATAACATTCAATATATAATTTCTAAT